>NC_056741.1:1858898996-1858901496 GCF_019279795.1 Protopterus annectens
ATCTCCCAACAGTCAGACTTGCGAGAGATGTACTTGTATATCCAAACTGGAAGCCACGCACTCTCCAGCCAAGACCGGAATAGCTGGTCAAGAGAAGAAGGTCAACACTTGCACCACTCCACTTGGAACACACACCAGCACTGCCTTCATAAAAAAACACAAACCACACACCCACCTTCGTGGAGGCTCTCAATAAAAATCTACCTTAACACCAGAGACCTCCAAGGTAGAAATGCACTTGACCACCACAACACAACACTAATCACGAGACACATAACTGTCCTAAACATTGTACCACTTAACCAAAGCCCCTAAATCAAAACAGCATGTCCAGCACACTAGTCATAGGTGATTCCGATAGTGAGGTACACTGATGTCCCACTCACTAGGTCGAATAAGGAGAAACTAACGGCTAGCTGCCTGTCAGGTAGCAGGATCCACCAAATAACGCATACACTCAAGTCCCTCAACAACAGGTACAAATATGACTCTGTCATTGTACATGTGGGTGTGAATGACCAGAGACCTACCTTCCTGGACTACATGAAAAGAGGCATGGAGGAGCTCTCGGATTACGTAGCCCAGACGGGTATGACCCTAGCCCTGAGCAGCATTCTACCATCACCCAGAATGATACCACAGTACAAGCAGAATCACTGATTTCAACAACTGGCTGAGTTTCTGGTGTCATTCTAAGGGGATGCATTATCTGTCTGCCAGGGATGACATCATTGACAGACCTCGATGCTTTGCCAGAGGTGGCCTTCATCGGTCACCCCTGGGCTTCCGGATACTGGCCAAGGCCCTTGCCACCCCTATAGTGTCTTTTAGGTGTTGTTCCAAAGACCTAATTACCACCGTAACAGCTACAAACAAATGCAATCTGAGGGTCATGCTGCTCAATGCTAGAAGTCTAAATCTCAAAATGCACTTGCTCAAAGCACTCCTTAAAATGGAGAATCATCAACATTTCTGCTTTAACAGAGACCTGGTTCAATGCAGCAGAAAGCACCCCTGCGCTACCAGGCTATAATTCATTCCACACTTTTCGGCCCCAGAAATTGGACTGAAGCTCCAAAGCCGGTGGTGTTTCCATATTCATAAAGGATGCGCACACCTCTAGACTGGTAGCCCAACATAATGCATCAGAGATGCTTCAGGTGCAGCTAACATTGGGTAAGACAGCGATTCAGGTTGTAGCCTGTTATAGGTCCCCAACCAGTCCCAAGACTCGCACTGCACATTCCTAAGCACCCTGGAGAATATTAGGGTCCAATCTAACACTCTCATACTGGGCAACTTCAACTATCCCTCCATTAACTGGGAAAACTAGTCATGTACCAATACATTTGCCCAACGTTTCCTCAAATTCATCAATTCCAGTGCCCTGGACCAGCTCGCTCTCACCCCCACTAGAGGTAGCAACATCCTTGACCTAATCATTACTAACATGGGCGACCGTTGCTCTACACCAGTAGTCAATTCCTCCCTGAAACACTTAGTATAGGGGATGCTAATATTGACTGGGCAGAGTGTAACTTTCCTCAGCCCAAACATCATATTAACCTTCATGGGTTCACTCAACTCATCCAGGTACCAACTAAAATTCACAAAAATTTTGATAGCAATCCACCCTAGACTGGATGCTAACAAACAGACCTTCACCCTCTCTGGTAGTCTGACAGCCTCGGTGATCACTCACCCACTTACCTTATTAGAAAGAAAAACATGCAAACCAAGCAACCTGCACTGCTACGAATAAGAAATAAAAAACAACTGAACCCCAATAAACTTCCAGACACTCAAATATTATAAAACTGGTCACCCCTAAAATCCCTACCCCTACAGGACGCAACAACACACTTCAACACCACGTTTCTCTCCATTCTTGATGCTCAAGTACCAATTAGAACTATACGTGTTAAATCTAACTATGTCCCTTGGTTAAGAAAAGAAACTAAATCTTCTCAGGCTAAGGTACAAGGCATGGTCTTCCTGGAAAACAAAGAGATCCCAACTCACATTTCAAACTTATTGGGAACTTAGGAATAAAGGAAAAAAAAAAAAAAAAAAAGACAAAATTAACTACTACACCAGTATACGGGACAAATATCACAAAAACACACAAAAATTCTGGTCCTCAATTAATTACATCCTTAACCCAGACAAAATAGGAACCCCTTTCCCAAATATCAGTGATAATAATGCAGAAAATATAGCCACTCAGTTTAATAAACATTTTACAGAAACCATCCTGAACTAGCAAAAAAACAAACCATCAACAAACAATTCCTCACTCACCTCATCTACTACCACTCCCACCTTCTCACTCCAACCGGTCGCCACAGACACCACTCGCAGCTGACATAAAGCCAACAACACTCGCAGCGGACATAAAGCCAACAACACTCGCAGCCGACATATAGCCAACAACACTCGCAGCCGACATATAGCCAACAACACTCGCAGCCGACATATAGCCAACGACACTCGCAGCCGA
>NC_056741.1:1858906496-1858916496 GCF_019279795.1 Protopterus annectens
TAGTGCTGATCAAATTTGCATAAAAGATGTAGTGTTGCTCTTCACTATTACACCTTGCACACATAGGAACTTTCTCTGGGACTATAAATACCACTATAAAATTTTACATCATTGCTCCCAACACGCTTTGAAATATAGGAAGTGCCTATATTTTTTTTCCATGTGCTCGATGGGTAAAAAGTTATACATTACTCAGGAAGTCTACAATTCAACAACTGCAACCTCTTGTCTGGAATAACAGTAAAGTGCTATTGCAGGTACTAGTTCCCCACTGCCGTCTCACCCATCCTATATGAAAACATTTTTGCAGCCTGCATGTCTTCCTCACTGTTCTGCTTAACATACTCTGCAATCGCTTTTGAAACTGTAGCATTTAAAAAACTGATGTTACAATCCTACCCATCATTATCCCCTCCCTGTACTTCTAAACAGCCTCCGATTTTGTCCCAAAATGTTATTCTGTCCTTTCTGAACCCCCTGGCCTCAGACTAAATAATATAAGAGAGTTACAGATGTCTTGAGGTTTAGAACAAACATATACTGGCATCACACCTCACCATTGTCCCTGATTTGGACTCAGGTTTTATCTCTGCCCCTCCAGATCCCTTGTAAAAACAGGCGACTTTTGGGGGAAAAGTGATGAATTATACTTGGCAAATAATAATTAAGGGTGTAGACTTCCTTTACTCCAGAAAAAGTATATAATGAACACCCGCTTATTTAGTCAACATCTGTGCTCAATACTATTCACAGTTTAAAAAATGCACCCAATTGTTCTCGATTATTTCTGGATTAGTACCAAATTCTGATATTTGCCCCTGATGAAGGCATACTGGGATGCGCAGTAGCAAATCTGGATATAAATGCCACCATATTAATATCACACGTTATTATATTAGATGAATAAATGGCAGCAGTAGTATTTAAAACTGTGTCAGACTTTGACACTTTATTAGTATTTATTTATTTTACCGTTGGGACCTTTCAACGCAAGGTTGAACCTACTGCACCAGCACTAAACTTGCCTGCAATGTGCAAACAAACAAAAATATTTGCCATGTGCTTCGTCTTCTAATTTAAAATATTACGTTTTTGCACAGCTGGCACGCCTCTCAACTGTACTGATTTCTATAGACTGTCCAACGTTTTGCCTCACATTTTTGGCCTGTTCCTCATAAAAATCTGTTTTTCTGGCAAATCATTGAGATTTGAAGTAACTAAAAATAAGGTACTTATTGGGGCAACAGGTATAATGAGCAGTTGCAATGTTAGCATGTGGTGGAAATTATCACACCGCTGGCGCTGATGTCTATATGAAATCATCCCCTTAAACCACACCAGTCTGGTTTCTCTTAATTGCTAATGTAAGTGCAGTAAACTAAACACGATTTGCAAGTATCCTCGCACAAAAAACAAAATCCTTCCCTTCCGGCCACTGTATTTCATTACATCTAAATGACACTTGTAAAACTGTGGGCCCTGGAATTTAAACAAAGGGGTGAAGTTTTAGTAATCTACAAGTGTAGTACCACAGAGGATGCGCAGTAGCAAATCCCGCCCCAAACACGCCGCCAGGCCGGATTAGGCAGCAGTCACATCAATATTCATTTGCAGAAAGTAGGGGATGTCATTAATATTTTTACCTGTTGCTTAAAATACAGTTATTATTACAGACATGCACAACCTGCATAACTCCAACACTCTGAATTAAGAAATCAACCATTCATCAAGTGTTGTTGGCATTATGCAGGTTCTGCAAGTCTACACTTGTAGATTACCGAAAATGTTTCCCGAAGAGGGTAGCACCACTGTTGCACAGCACTTCTTCAGTGCTGAATTGCTAAATATTCATGCACAACAACTCCATCCTCATAGAAATTATTACTTTTTCTCCTTTTTCAGGAGTCCTGTCAGCTGGCCTTAAGGCATCCACATCTGTACAGAAGCAGGGGGGGGTGCAGCGACCCCACAAGGGGGTGCAGGGGGGCTTGCCCCCTTGAAAAAGGAGAAAAAGTCATTTCTACGAGGATGGAGTGCATTGTGTGCATGAATATTTAAGCAATAACCAACGACGTGGTGTGGTATATTATAGCAATAACCCACGCCTGGGTGTGGGTAATGCTGGATTTACCCACGGTTGGTATGGTTTGGTCACGCGGGCGAAGCCCGAGTGGCCAAACAAAGACAACCGTGGGTAAATCCAGCATTACCCACACCCAGAAGTGGGTTATTATATGTAATGACATTATTTAAGAAAAAAAATTATTACTTTTCTTAAATAATGGCATTGTATAATGCCTCCTTGCTGCCTTTCCGCAGCTGTCTGGTAATCTGCGGCAATTCTGATGTACTGCACATGCGTATGCTTAACGCAGTACATCAGAGCTGTGGGTGGAAGCAACGGAGAAAGCATGATCTCCGTTGCTTTTTACAAACTGTCTCGCTGTGTTAAAGGAGTTTAACATAGCGAGATAGCTTTAAAAAAAGTAACTGAGATCTTCTTTTCTCCGTTGCTTTTTTTAAAGCTGTCTCGCTACGTTAACCTCCTTTAACATAGCGGGACAATTTGTAAAAAGCAACAGAGATCTTGCTTTCTCCATTGCTTCCACCCACAGCTCTGAAGTACTGCGTACGCATACACATACGCAGTACATCAGAACTGCCGCAGAATACCAGACAGCTGCAGAAGGGCAGCAACGAGGCATTATACAATGCCATAATTTAAGAAATGTAATTTTTTTTTTCTTAAATAATGTCATTGTATAATAGCAATAACCCACTTATGGGTGTGGGTAATGCTGGATTTACCCATGGTTGTCTTTGTTTGACCACTCGGGCTTCTCCCTTGTGACCAAACCACACCAACCGTGGGTAAAAACAGCATTACCCACACCCAGGCATGGGTTACTGCTATAGTACTATACTTTGAGATTACCGAAGTTTTCACATGCATAGCAGACAGCAACTTCTGGATATTTGAAGCTGCCTAGACTTTCAGAAAACACCAGCATGCAATACTTATATAATAAACTGAAACATAACGTAAGTTACTCACAAGTGTGCGACAGGCACATTCCAGTTAAAGAATAGACAGATAAGCTTTATTCTGCTAGTTAAAAGTCGTGAGGCCATTCTTTCACCATTGTCATTAAGCGGCCCGAAATAAGAAACATTATTCTAAACCTACCACCCTAGAACACCAAAAAGGAAAAAAAACTAAGGGTAATGCTGCTCAATGCCAGAAGTCTCAATCTCAAGATGCACGCACTCGAGGCCCTTCTCAATATGGAGAACATCGATGTCTGTGCTGTGACAGAAACCTGGTTCAAGGCTCCTGAGAGCACCCCAGCACTAACAGGTTTCACCTCATATCATGCGTTCCGGCCCCAAAATCCGGACAACACCAAGAAAGGAGGGGGGTGTCCATATTCATAAAGGACACCCACACCTCAAGGTTGGTGGCAACGCACGATGCATCGGAGACCATCCAGGTGCAATTAACCATAGGCAAGACTGCTCTGCAATTTGTAGCATGTTACAGGCCACCCTCTCAAACTCAGGAAATTCACATGGCCTTCCTGAAAACATTGGAGGGGATAAATGTATCTCCAAACACCATCATACTAGGTGACTTCAACTACCCTAATATAGACTGGGAACACTACTCAAGCCTGAACACTCTAACCCAAAGATTCCTGGAGTTCATAAACTCAAATGCCATGGAATAACTAGTCACCATCCCCACAAGAGGAGAAAACATACTTGATCTCATCATCACGAACATGGGATCAAAATGTTCAACACCGAGTATACCCCTCACTGGTGAGATCAGATCATAAAATCTCGCTGGAGGTCCTCATCCCGCCCCCACCTGAAACAAAAAGACCACAGTGAAAAACTTCTCAAAAGCCGATTTCACACTTCTAAAACTAGTGTGGTCTCCTTTAAGGCCCCTGAGCCAGTGGTAAACATTACTCAAACCGCTGAATCACTTACAAATGCCTTCTACCAGCACCTACAGGACTGCATGGATCAGGCAATCCCAAACAAAACTAAGACTCTCTGTACCAAAGGCAAGCGTCCAGTCTGGTGGACCCCAGCCATAAACAAGCTCTACAACAAAAGGAGGAAGCTACTACAAGATAGAGCAAAATCCTTGAAAGGTAAGACACCTTTGATCATTATAAGTAAAAAACTAAGAGCTCTCATAAAATCATCCAAGGCAAATTTTGAGAGAAAAATCGCCAAGGACTCTAAAGCCAATCATAAGGCCTTCTTTAGCTATGTTAGAAACCTAGGAGGAAACTCCCAGATATGCTCAGAATTAGTTCAAAATGATGTGAAAATTACTGAACCTACACACATTGCTAACATACTGGCTGACAGGTTCAGTGCAAACTTCTCCCCCCCCCCCAAAAGGAGAGATATCTATTCCAGAGGATTGTAGCCCCCCAAATCAACGCCCAGGTGAGAACTGCCCTCACTAAGGCAAAAAAACACAGCATCCATGGGACCGGATGGTGTCCCCGGCTGTGTGCTTCATGAACTCAACGAGGAATTAAACCCACAGTTAGGACAGCTGTTTAATCTTAGCCTCACCTCAGGATACGTACCCAAGGAGTGGCGCACGGCGACTGTGGTCCCACTTCATAAGGGCGGTGCCTCCACAGACCCTGGAAATTACCGCCCCATTAGCTTGACAAGCCTTATCTGCAAAGCCATGGAGAGGATCATAATGGAACTCATAAATAAAGACATAGGGAACTTGCAGACTTTGGATCCAACCCAGTTTGGCTTTGTCAAAGGCAGATCCTGCCTCTTAAACTTGGTTGACTTTTTCGAGACAGTCACCAAGGCCATTGATGAGGGAAAGGCAGTCCATACAGCCTACCTCGACCTGGCAAAGGCCTTCACACAATACCCCACTCAGGTATCATCGAAAAACTCATCAGCTTGAATGTAAACCCATACATCACAAGATGGGTTGCAAACTGGCTAAGTGACAGAACCCACAGGGTCAGAGTTGCTGGAGCCATGTCAGACTCAAAGCCTGTCACAAGTGGTGTCCCACAGGCTCAGTCCTGGGTCCACTCTTGTTCGGCATCTACTTTTCTGAAGTACAAGCAAACACAGGAGGGTTATGGCTGACAAAGTTTGCAGATGACTGCAAACTGGCCATCGAAAAAACACATGACACAGATATCCTCCAGAAAGGCCTCACAGAAACAGATAACTGGTGCCAGAGCCATGGCCTGAAGTTAAACGCCAAAATGCATAGTCATACCCTTCGGAAAAACAAGGTTACCCCTAGCTACCATATAGGTGGCAATCCACTGAACACAGAAAAGTCATCAGGGATCTGGGGACCCAAGTTGACAGTAGCCTTTCGCTTGACACTCATGTTGCTAAAGTAGTTAGGAAAACCTTCTATATCGCCCACCTGATCATGAAGGGATTCACATCTAGATCAAGGGAGGTCATCGTCCCCTGTACTCATCACTCATTAGACCTATGATTGAGTACAATGCCCGTTCGGAATGTATCTGACCAGACACCTGATGCAGCTTGAACGCCCCCAAAAGTTCCTCACCAAAAGGATAAAGGGTCTCAAAATATGTCTTATGCTCCCCGACTGAAAGAACTCCAGCTCTATTCAGTCTCATACCGCTTGCTCAGAGGTGACCTGTGCCTGACATATAAGGCCATGTCAAACCCAGATTTGATGAATATGCTTCACCTCAAAAATCTAGATCCTCAGAACCACAAGGCGGAGACTTAAACCTTGACACGGTTATAAATAGAACGTGCTGGAGGGACAGATTCATCACCCAGAGACTCCCTATGCTGTGGAACAAAATCCCGGTACATGTGAGGCAGAGCACCTCGCTGGCCTTGTTCAAGAGGAATCTTGATCAATGGATGGGAGATCGCAGATATACCCCAGGGATTACTTCAGTGTCACTGCTTGACAGAGGCACAGAAAAATGATAGGCATAGTTTTTTATTCAAAGTAAAGGGGTGGCGAAAGCTATGGGCTAGGCTTATAAATGCCCTTGGGCAGATAGCCTAGTATGAACCTATGAACCTATTAAAAATCAGTTGCTTGCTAGTGACTTTGTTTACATTTTAGTGCAGTGTAAGTCACATGTTCACACAGAGGCAGGGTTTTCAGAGAAGCTTATTAACATACTGAGACTGCAGGTCAGATTTCACAAACTTCAGTGGGGGAGGGAGAATTTACAGCGTGTCCTTTTGTATTTTCCTTCCCCCACACATAGGAAATTAGATTAGTTGAGGGACTGATTTAGCATCAGCCAGAAATGCTTTCTAGTCATACACACACATACACACTTACATCTTCAGTATGTGCTTGTTTTTTTCTAAAACTGATTATCCCAGCCTAAGCAATTTTTTTTTGTTTCATGCTTGCTGCTACATGCTTTTTTCCCTTCACTAATAATTATTTTTCATACTGTCAGCAATAGTGTTGCTTATTACTGCATGCGCTCCTGCTCCCTTATTTCACAGGACAGCATTGCTTTGGACAGTTGCATCTTGGAATCAAACCCATTGAGTTGCAAATGTCATAAAATCTTGCAATGTTAAATAAAAATACATGTCAGACAACTTTGAAATTGAATCTTGTTACTGTACTAAAATTATTTTCCCATTACTTAACACCCTGCAGGAATCACAATGTAACTGTCTGTATAAAATACTGATTCCGTCCAAATGAATTTGTTTTTTTCTTCCCTCTACTGTGGTAAAATGTTTAGATCGTTCACTCATTTCCTGAATATTTGACTGCATTCTTGAATGTTTGTCAAATTTGTATGTGCTGGATGTGTGATAATGTGTGTATTTTATTAAAACTTTGCATGTAGTGCACATAACAGTTTTAGTGGTATACTTCACTGTTAATATTAGAATTCTCATACCTTTTCTCAAACCTGCCTCTTTTGTGACTCAGATGGCGTTTTTTTTTTCAAATCTTTATTTTATTTTTATTTCATTAACAATATTTTGATGTACAATAGCAAAGAAATGGCTGTGTTGATGCGACCACTTCCCCCCTTACAAGATGGAAACAGATAATTTAAATAAATAAATGCATGTGTCATGTCATTAGGTGTTTATCATATGTATTGCTTTGGTTATTTAAAATGTATTCTCTGTATATGTTTATATCAATATAGATCCACGTATATTTGTATTGTATGTCTACACATACATACACATATGCATATAATTTTATATATACATATGTGTGTGTGTATATATATATATATATATATATATATATATATATATATATATATATATACATACATATATATATACATACACACGTATATCTATCTATCTATATATATATATATATATATATATATATATGTGTGTGTGTGTGTGTGTGTGCACACACATATATATAGTGGATATATACGTACATACATGCACACATACACTGGCATGCAGGAGGTATTTTGACTAAGGTGACAGTATAACTGCACCTAACAACATTTGTGTCACTGACCCCTTATTGTTAGTTTTACAACTAAGTTTTTTTTTCCATTTGTCATATACCACTTGATAAGAGTATTAAAAGTGTGACTCAGACTACAGAAACTACACACCCATAATATTAACCAGCCTTACCTGTAAGGCCCTGGAATGAATCATCATGGACCCAATAAATAAGCATATAGGTAATCTCCAAACCCTTGATCCAACAGTTTGGTTTTGTCAAAGACAGGTCATGCCGGTTAAACCTGGTAGACTTCTTCAAAAACATCACCAACACCAGAAATGAAGGCAAATCTGTGCATGCAACCTATGTTGAATTAGCAAAGGACTTGACACAGTCCTATATTCAGACATCATTGATAAACTCTCCCAGTTAAATATCAACCCTTATATTGTCAGGTGGGTTGCTAACTGGCTCACTGACAGATCACACTCAAAGTTGGGGACTTTACCTCAACCAGCAGACCCTTTAGCGGTGGTGTTCCACAGGGATCAGTGCTGAGCCCCCTATTGTTTGGAATACACTTCTCTGAAGTTCAGGCCAGAACAGAGGGGTTGCGGCTGACTAAGTTTGCTGAGGACTGCAAATGAGGTGCAATCATTGAATATCCAAATGATGTCAATATACTTCAAGACAGACTTACACAGTAAACCGATGGATAGTCAAATGGCTCATGGATAGGACACATAAAAATTGGCGGGGGGGTACCACCTCCACCAATTGGCTAGGCCTGTTACTAGTATTGTTCCACAGGACTCAGCACTTGGACCGCTCCTGTTTGGAATACACTTCTCTGAAGTCATAGCAAATAGAGGGTCTTTTGGTGACCAAATCTGCAGATGATTGCAAGTTGGGTGCAATGACTGATTCCTCCAAAGATGTAGATACCATTGAGGAGGGTCTGAGAGCAAAGTAACTGGTGCCAAAAACATTACCTAATACTCAATGCCAAAAATGCATATTTATACCCTTTAGGAAGAAGACCACCCATGCAAATTGCAACACAACACTGATAACACTCCCCTAAGAGTAGACCCATTGGTAATGGACTTAATAACTCAGGTTGACAGTAAGCTGAACTTTGATCACCATGTGTCCGTGGTGGTGAGAAAATATTCTGTGTGTGGCAAGTTATAAGTTAAGGCATGGCATCCAGATCTAAGAAGATCATAATCCCACTAAGTTTAGCCCTCATTAAACAAATAATCGAGTACACTGCACTCTTCAGCATGTATCTGACCAGGCATTTGCAACAACTATAGTGGCCACAGAGATTCCACATTAATAGAATACAGGGTGTAAATAACCTCCTTGTCCCTGTACTCAGTCTCCTACAGACTACTGAGGGGCAGTCTATACCTAGCCTACAAGGCCTTCTCAGATCCAGCCCTGATGAATATGCCAAACATTCACAAAACAAACAGCACATCTATTACCCAATCTAAGGATCTAAACCTCATCTCTGACATAAGCAAAATATGTTGGAGGAAAAGGTGTGTGTTTGAGAGATTACCCATTTTCTGGAAAGGACTCACCATTTATGTGAAACAGAGCTCTTCTTTAAGCCTATTCAAATAACATTTGGACCAATGTATGGGAAATCATAAATTCACCCATGTGCCATCACCTGTGGCCTTTATGGACAGCAGCAGTTTATAGATGTTCTAAGGCACAGGCATACAACAAAGTCTTTCTGGTCCTTGGGCTTAAAAAGGCTCTAGGCCATTAGACTCGTAACCTCCAATGAGCATTTCTTCTAGTGAGTTGCAAATACATGAAAGTGCTTTTCTTACAATTTGTTGTAATAAGAACACATTGGAATCCAGAAATACATATAATAACCACAATCATCTATAGCAGAATGTAGGAAAAAGCAGGACACTGGTGAGCAATGAGCTTCTGTTTAAATAAACTATATATTACAGGGTATGACACCGATGTATACAATGCATTTTATACAGCACTTGTCACGGACAGAAGTAGGTTAAAAAATAAAAAAGCCAACTGGGTACACAAGTTACAAGATAAAAAAAGTGCCGGTCCTCATATGTGCACTGGTTCCAGGACTGGAAGAACTTTTTGTAGAATCTTCATGACACAGAAACATTCCAACAATGGGGTTAGGCCAGGTTCAGGGAGAGGATGTCCCTGCCCCATTGTAGAAGGAAGTAGTAGTCCACAAGAACTGATGTGCCAAATAAGAGCCCTTAAGATGACAGAGTGGACTAATGAGGATAAGAAAGAAATTATGTATTGTTACTATTATGCAAAAAGCACAGAATTTCCAGATAGAAGATATTCAAAAAGTTTGAGAGAAATCAGAGGAAAGAAAAATATATGCACAAGGAAAAACTGTCAAAACCTTCAAATGCATTTTTGTGTTCATTGGTACAACAGATCCATGAAAAACATATAGACAAAAAACACTGGGCTGTTTGGAAGAAATAACCAAGGAAGTGCAAAAATGTAAATAAA
>NC_056741.1:1858921496-1859076496 GCF_019279795.1 Protopterus annectens
AATGTACAGGCATAGAGACTCCTGGATTTTGTAAACACACACACACACACACACACACACACACACACACACACACACACACACGTATATATGTACAAACTAATATATATAGATCTACACAGTGCAATGGAAAAGTATTTCCCTGCTTCCTGATCTCTTATTTTTTTGCATGTTCGTCACACTTAAATGTTTCAGATAAAACAAACAGACAAAGATAACCCAAGTAAACACAAAATGCAGTTTTTAAGTGATGATTTTATTTAGTGAGGAAAAAAATTATCCAAACCTACATGGCCCTATGTAAAAAAGTAATTGCTCCCTAAACCGAATAACTGGTTGTGCCACCCAGAGCAGCAACAACTGCAATACCTGTTGAGGCTACACACTCAAGTGCGCTAGCCTGTGTTACATATTTATTGCATTTTCCTGCTGTTTGTTGCAAAAAAGGAAAAAAAAAAAAATTATCCTCGTTTCCCGTCTTTCCTGACCTAGAGTAGTCCAAATACAGGCTTTGCTGTATTCTGGACTTTTGGAAAGTTCCTGTGTTGCCCATTTCCTTTCTTGGATAAAGGGAGGCTTCTTTGTTCACCAGTGGCAGTGGGGAGCTTAGAGCAGCCTATCTATCCCTGGAGGAGTGTTCCCAGCACAAGAATCTGGTAGTCTATTGGCCGTTTTGGGCCAATTTCTAGCACTTTCAAGTCCCCCTGTATAAAACCCGCTTTGGCGCGGCTTTGCGCGATAGTGCAGCATTGGGCAGCTCCGCTTAATTGGGTTTAAACCATTCTCGGCTCCACAAAGTCTACTCTTCACTTTTTCCCTTAGAACTGATCTAGTTCTCATAATAAACACCCTATTCCTACTCTAAAGCCTGGCACTTGCTCACTAAAGCAATTATATAAGTCAGCACTAAAAAATTAAAAGCACTACACCCTCACAAACTCCCCTTGAGTACCTTGTTCCCCATTGGCCCTTTTTTCAATTATAAAGGAATTCCCAATACTATTCTAGCATGTCCAAAGGTCAGTTGTCAATCTCCTCCGTGCAGCTGGTGAATCTGGGAATCTTGAGGCAATGTTACAACTGCCTCATGTACACAGACAACCCTCTCCTCCTCCCAACAAATTCCAACACATGTGAGAGATGCAACCATATAGCCAAACTGGAGGCTAAGCTCTCTCAACTCAGTACTGGCGTAACCAGTCAGGAGGAGAAGGAAACCACACTCACTACAATTCCAGTCTCATATAGACCTACCACGACAGCAAACCAAACACAAACACACAAAAACATACTCAGAGGCTCTAAATAAAAATCTGCCTAAGCAGCAGAGACCTCCAAAGCAGACACCCAAGCAACCGCTACCCCCAAAACAAAACACGTGCAACACATAGCTCACAAAGCCAGTGTGCCGAACAGTCACAGCCCTTAAGGCTAAACAACACACCTGATACCCTTGTAACAGGTGACTCTATCATCAGGCAGACTGACGTCCCGCTCATCAGGCTGAACAAGAAGGTCACGGTGAGCTGCCTATCGGGCGCTAGGATCCGTCACATAACACAAGCACTCAGGTCACTCCAAGGCAAGTACAAATATGACTCCATCATTGTCCATGCTGGTGTGAATGACCTGAAACGTACCTCCCTGGACTACATGAAAAGAGACAGAGGAGCTCTCTGAGCATGTAGCCCAGGCCGGTATGACCCTGACCTTGAGTAGCATCTTACCCTCACCAAGAATGATGCCACAATATGAAGACAAGATGATCAATTTCAACAATTGGCTTAAGTATTGGTGTCATTCAAAGGGGATCCAATGCCTGTCAGCCTGGGATGACATGCTCGACAAGCCACGATGCTTCGCTAGGGGCGGCTTGCACCTGTCACCCCTGGGCTTTCAGATATTGGCAAAGGCTCTTGCTACACCCATAGTGCCTTTTTTAGGCAAGGCTCAAAAGACAAACCCACCTCCATAGGTATCACAAGGGATAAGAAACTAAGAGTAATGCTACTCAATGCCAGAAGTCTAAACATCAAGATGCACGCACTCAAACTCTCCTTAGCATGGAGAACATCGATATCTGTGCAGTAACAGAAACCTGGTTCAAGGCTCCCGAGAGCACCCCAGCACTACCAGGTTATACCTCATACCATGCTTTTCGGCCCCAAAACTTGGACCGAACCACAAAAGGAGGGGGAGTATCAACATTCGTCAAAGATACCCACACCTCCAGGTTGGTGGCACAGCATGAAGCATCAGAGACTATCCATGTGCAACTAACAGTGGGTAAAACTGCCTTCCAGTTTATAGCCACAGACCACCCTCCCGAACCCAGGAATCCCACTCGGCCTTCCTGAGAACACTGAAAAATATGAAGGTCTCTCCAAACACCATTATATTGGGCGACTTCAACTACCCAAACATAGACTGGAAGCATTACTTTAGCTCCAACACCCTAGCCCAAAGGTTCCTAGAATTTATAAACTCAAATTCTATGCAACAACTTGTTACCACTCCCACAAGAGGGGAAAACATACTGGACCTGATCATCACCAACATGGGGGCTCTATGCTCCAGACCAGAAGTGTATCCCTCACTGGTAAGATCAGACCATAAACTAATCTCACTGGATATTCACATCCCGACCCCACCCCCTGCCCAGAAAACCACAGTGAAAAACTAAATTTCACACTCCTCAAAACCGAGGTGGAATCCTTCAAAGCCCCCGGGCCTGTGGAAAATACGGCCCAGACCTTTATAAACGCATTATATGAACACCTTCAGGAATGCATGGCTCATGCAATGGCAAATAAAACCAAGACCCAATACTCCAAAGGCAGGCGTCCTGTCTGGTAGACCCCAGCCATAAACAAACTATACAATAGAAGGAGGAAGCTACTACACGATAGAGCAAAATCCCAAAAAGGGAAGGCATCTCTGATCAGTAATAGCAAAAAACTACGGGCACTCGTAAAATCGTCTAAGGCCAGCTTTGAGAGAAAAATTGCACAGGACACTAAGGATAATCACAAGGCTTTCTTTAGTTATGTTAGGAACCTGGGTGGGAATTCCCAGATATGCTCAGAATTAGTCCAAAATGACAAAAAATACACCGAACCCACAGACATTGCCAACATCCTAGCTGACAGGTTCAGCGCAAACTTCTCCCCCCCTCCCCACCAAAAGGGTAAATATCTATCCCAGCAGAGTGCTGCCCCCTGACATCTCAGATGCTCAGGTAAGAGCCGCCCCATCCAAAGCAAAAAACACAGCACCAATGGGACCAGACGGTGTCCCGGGCTGCGTCCTACATGAACTCCAAGAAGAGCTAAACCCAAACATAAAACTACTGTTCAATCTCAGCCTTACTACAAGATATGTACCCAAAGAGTGGCGTACAGCAACAGTGGTCCCTCTCCACAAAGGTGGTGCCTCAATGGATCCTGGAAACTATCGCCCCATAAGCCTGACTAGCTTGGTCTGCAAAGCTATGGAAAGGATCATCATGGACCTCATAAATAAAGATATTGGGGACCTGCAGACACTGGATCCTACCAAGTTCGGCTTTGTTAAGTGCAGATCCTGCCTCTTAAACCTGATCTATTTCTTTGAAACAGTCACCAAGGCCATTGACGAGTGGGAAGGTGGTCCACACAGCCTACCTGGACCTCGCAAAACCTTTATACAATACCCCACTCAGGCATTATAGATAAGCTCACCAGCTTAAATATAAACCCCTACGTCACTAGATGGGTTGCAAACTGGATCAAGGTCAGAACCCACATGGTTAGAATTGCTGGAGCCATGTCAGACTCAAAACCAGTTACAAGTGGCGTCCCACAAGGCTCAGTCCTGGGACTTCTCTTGTTCGGAATATATTTCCCGGAGGTACAGGCCAACATGGAAGGACTGTGGCTGACCAAGTTCGCAGATGACTGCAAACTAGGTGCCATAATCAACTCTCCAGCCGACACAAGCATCCTACAAAAGGGCCTCACAGAAACAGACAACTGGTGCCAGAGCCATGGCCTCAAGCTAAACGCCAAAAAGTGTACAGTCATCCCCTTTGGCAAAAACAAAGTGCCCACAAATTACCACATAGGTGGTAATCCATTAAATTACGGAAGAAGTAATTAGGGACCTGGGGACCCAAGTTGATAGCAATCTCTCATTTGAAAACCACGTGGCCAAAGTGGTTAGAAAAACATTTTATATAGCCCAGCTAATCATGAAGGGATTCACATCTAGACCAGGGGAGGTCATCGTGCCTCTTCACTCATCCCTCATCAGGCCCATAATGGAGTACAATGCCCCTTTTGGGATGTACCTTACCAGACACCTGTAGCAACTGGAAAGACCCCAAAAGTACCTCACCAAGAGGATCAAAGGGCTCAAACAGATGCCATATGCTGCCCGGTTAAAGAAACTCCAGCTCTACTCAGTGGCATACCACCTGCTCAGAGGCGATCTGTGCCTGACGTATAAAGCCATGTCCAACACGGAATTAATGGACATGCTGCACCTCAGAAAATCCAAATCCCATCGAGCTACGCGCTCGAGAGACTTGAACCTCAGCACTGAAATAAATAGGACATGCTGGAGGGACAGATTCATAACTCAGAGGCTCCCTTCACTCTGGAATAAAATCCCAGTCCAGGTCAGGCAGAGTCCCTCATTGACTCTCTTCAAGAGGAATCTTGATGAGTGGATGGGAGATCGTAGGTTTACCCCAGGTATCACTTCTGTGTCACTGTTAGACAGAGGCACAGTATACTAACCTCGAAAAAGGGCACAGCAAAATTAATTTAAAATGGGTGGCGAAAGCCAAACACACTCTGGCTAGGCTTATAAATGCCCTAGGGCATACGGCAGATAGCCTAGTATGAACCTATGAGCCTAAGCATTTGCGATAACTGTTAATGAGTCTTTCACATCGCTGTTGAGGAATTTTGTCCCAATCTTCTTTGGAGAATTGTTTTAATTCAGCCATATTGAAGGGTTTCCGAGCATGAACTGCCTTTTTAAAGTCATGCCACAGCATCTCAATTGGATTCAAGTCCGGACTTTGACTAGGCCACTCCAAAACCTTCATTTTGTTTTTTTTTTAAGCCATTCAGAGGTGGACTTCCTGGTGTGTTTTTGATCATTGTCCTACTGCAGAACCCAAGTGTGCTTCAGCTTGAGATCACAAACTTATGGCCGGACATTCTCCTTCAGGATTTTTTAATATAGAGCAGAATTCATGGTTCCATCAAATCACAGTTAGTTGTCCACGTCCAGAAGCAGCAAAGCAGCCTCCAGACCATCACACTACCACCACCATGCTTGACTTTTGGCATGATGTTCTTTTTCTGAAATGCTGTGTTACATTTATTCTAGATGTAACGGGACGCACACCTCCCAAAAAGTTAAACTTTTCTTTAGTCAGTCCACAGAATATTTTCCCAAAAGTCTTGGGCATCATCAAGGTGTTTTTTGGCAAAAGTGAGATAAGCCTTTATGTTCTTTTTGGTCAGCAGTGGTTTTCACCTTGGAACTCTTCCATGCATGCCATTTTTGCCCAGTCTGTTTTTTACAGTTGAGTCATGAACACTGACCTTAACTGAAGAAAGTGAGGCCTGCAGTTCTCTAGATGTTGTTCTGGGTTCTTTTGTGACCTCTTGGATGAGTCGTCGCTGCACTCTTGGGGTAAATTTTGTAGGCCGGCCACTCCTGGGAAGGTTCACCACTGTTCCAAGTTTTCTCCATTTGTGGATAATGACTCTCACCGTGGTTCGCTGGAGTCTCAAAACTTTAGAAATGGCTTTGTAACCTTTTCCAGACTGATAGATGTCAATTACTTTGTTTCTCATCTGTTCTGGAATTTCTTTAGATCGCGGCATGATGTCTTCCTTTTTGGGATCTTTTGGCCTACTTCACTTTGATAGGTTCTATTTAAATGATGTCTTGATTCAACAGGTCTGGTAGTAATCGGGCCTGGGTGTGGCTAGTGAAATTGAACTCAGCTTTCCTAAAAATGTGATTAACCACAGTCACTTCATGATTTAACAGGGGGGGGGCAATTACTCTTTCACATAGGACCATGTAGCTTTGGATATGTTTTCCCCCCCTTAATAAATAAAATCATTGTCGACATTTTTCGGCATTAACAGCTGATTTTTTACATCAGGGCCGTTAGGTTATGTGTACTTTTGGCAAAACAATTCGCTAAGTACCATTTTTATTTTAAGGTTCAACATTTTAAGTGTGTGTGTGTATATATATCTATATATATATATATATATATATATATATATATATATATATATATATATATATATACACACACACACACACACACACACACACACACACACACACACACACACACACACACACGGGTCTACTTGTACTCACCGAAATAACAGTTCTTCAAATCTGAAGCACCCTACTCCACTTCAGCAAACTACCGTTCTGTCAAAAACATGGACTACCTTCGTTCCTTGGTAAATCAACCACACAGCCACCAGGGTGAACTTTGCCCTTTTCTCCAGTGCAGTGTGATCTCTGCGTTGATATATGTAGTTAAGGGGGTTGTGGGGGGCATAGTCCCCCACTTGGATAGATTTAATTTGTTTCTGTTCAGTTTTTTCCCTGGTGGGAAATCAGAATCAGTTCAAGAATTAGTTTTTCCATAAGTACCTCTGCTGCAAAGAGACCAAACACACCAAACAAAAGTCTCTGATGTTCATCGTGTTTCACTGTTGCAGTCATGACTGTAGGGTTCTCCCCTGCCGGCAAGCAGCCCTCAGTCGGCCCGAATCCCAAAGTCTGGGTCCGGCGTCGGCTGTTCAACCATGCTCCCTGACGTCAGAGCACCAGGAGTACAAAGCTGACAGCCGACACCATCTTCCCCAGTCTTTCTTGCCGTGCGTTGATAGCAGTTCGCAAGTGCCGGTCGGCTGACTCCTGACGAATTTTTCTGACATACTTCGGTCCGAAGACTTTCTTCTCCACTCAAAGCTAAGTACCCCGTTGGGGAAACTTTTTTCTTGCTCCACACTGATGTCAGAAAAAGTTAATAATTGTATTTTATGTGGGAAGCAAATACCTCATAAGGATTTTCATTCTTACTGTATTCCTTGCTTAGGCCCTGACCACAACGTAGCTAGTTGTCGGTTTTGTGCTAGATTCAATCAACGTACAATTAAGCGAAGGTACGATTCTGCTTTTCATTACTTCGGTAGGCGCTTTAACTACAAAATGTCGTCGGATACGGTCCCGGCTACCGGAGTTCACAAACGTCGCAAGGATAAAGACAGGCCTCAGAGGTCCAAAAATGATGATAGCGCACAAGCGAAGCCAGCTTCAGGTTCGGCCGTCATCAGTGAGGCGCTTTTGCAGCCCCTGTCATCAGCCATTTCAGAACCGACGGCCGAAACGGACTCTCATGAGGAGCCAACCAGGCCTTTAAATATTTCTGTTGCAGGACCTTTGGACAATGCTCCTTCGGATGGGTCCGGAGCCGCTGTGCAGGTACCGGCTTCCGAAGGGGTTTTCAGGCCTACTCAGCTACTAGTAAAGGCAAAGCCAAAGACAAAGGCAAAGACTCCTTCTAAATCAAAGACTTCAACACAGGCCTCTTCTGAACCGGCTCCCAAGTCACAGAAACAGTTACTCAAGATGGCGGAGGATTTACTTACTATGATTAGGGGTTCACATCCCCCTCCAGACAAAAGGCCAAGGCAGGATGTTTATTATGATTCCTCTGATCAGGCTTCTGTTTCCTCAGTTTCTTCTTCTGATCAGGAATATTCTGTCCCTCCTTATGAGGATTCTGATGCTGAAGAATCCATTCATTCAGCCTCCCCCCCCTGAGGATTTCTCTTTTGGAGAAACTTTGCATGAAATGAGGGAACATTTCCACTGGGAAGGACAGGAGTATTCGGAATCCAAGAAAAGACTGAGAGATTTTCTTCTTCTTCCCCAACATAGACCCCTGGCAATTCCTCCTGTTTTGGATATTGTGGATGATGCCTTTTCGGAGGCTAACTTAACCCCTGACTCTTTTCCTCCTGCTCCTGTTAAGCCTGATAGATATTACAGGGTTCCTGATTCCTATCAGTTTTTATACAAGAACCCTTCTGCTGACCCTGAAACCATTTCTCAGGGTCCTAAGGGAGTTAAGGCCGCTTCTGCCAAAAATCCCATTCCTACTGAAAAGGATTCTCGATCCTTAGAAAGATGGGGCAAAAAGGTGTACACTTCTGCTACTTTGTTCATTAGGGCTTTAAACTGTCAGTTTCATATGTTTAAATACCAGCAATTTCTCTTGTCTGTCTTAAAACAAAAGCTTACTCCCATTTCTGCCTGTGCAGATAAGGAATTACATGACATTGCATGCCACTGAACAGGTTGGGAAGCATGGTTTACACTGTGGGTTTGATGCCTTGGAGGCTTCTTGTAGGGCTGCGGCCTCTGGCACAGTCATTAGAAGGCATGCATGGCTAAAGGAACAAAATTTACCTGAACAAGTAAAGGCTAAATTATTGGATGCTCCTGTTCAGCACAATGTTTTGTTTGGATCAAAAGCTGAAGAGGTGATTAAAACGATGGAGGAAAAGGCGAAATCCATGCAAACAGTTAAAGATTTCTTACAAGTACAGCCACCTAGATTTAGCAGGAATTGGCCTTCTAAAAATTGGTCCTTTCCCACTTCAGACAGGCCTCGGAGGGGTAGATATAGACGCTCCAGAGGGAGGCCTCAAACACAAGCTGCTTATAGACCAAGACAGTGGACTGCTTCCACCCCTAGGGGAGGAGAGGACAGGTCACAATCTCAAAGGAAACAAACTCAATGACTCCCTCTGTTGGGCTACAGGAACTTCTTGCCTGGAAGCCCCTCTCGGAGGAAAACTCTCTCTTTGTTATCAAAATTGGACTCAAATAACCCAAGACAAATGGGTTTTGGATGTGGTTTTAAGAGGTTACAAATTCCATTTTCATACCTTGCCAAGGCCAAACGGATGGCCAGACCTTCCAAATCATCAATGGACGGAGGCCTTAAACCAGGTGGAAGCTCTTTTGTCTATGAATGCCATAGAACTGGTTCCTCTCTCAGAGATGGGAAAAGGTTCTTACTCAAGGCTCTTTCTAGTCCCAAGGAAGCAAAACTCATGGAGACCCATTCTGGATCTGTCGGTCTTGAACACCTTTCTAGAGATTCCAAAATTCAAGATGCTTACTCTACAGCAGCTACTTCCACTGCTGTCCAAAGATGCATGGATGGTAACTTTGGATTTAAAGGAGGCATATTTACACATTCCCATCAGGCAGGATCGCAGAAAATACCTCAGGTTCAAGGCCGGATCGAGGCACTTTCAATTCTCTGCGCTGCCCTTTGGATTGTCTACTGCGCCCAGGGTCTTCACCAAATGCCTGGCTCCAGTAGTAGCTTACTGCAGACTCAAGGGAATTCAAATTTACCCTTATCTGGATGATTGTCTAATTCAGGCAGACCGCAAGGATGTCTTACTCCCAACATCTAGATTTTGTACAGAACCTCCTCAAGTTCCTGGGATTCTCTGTAAACATAAAAAAGTCAAATTTGACACCATCACAACAGATAACTTTTCTGGGTGCACTTCTAAACACCACAACCCAGATGGCATTTCTGACATCCGAAAAACAATTACAGCTGGCTTCAACTTTCAGAACCTTGGCAACTCTAACTCAACTATCTGCAAGGAAATTCCTGCAGGCTTTGGGTTACATGGCCTCCTGCATCTTTCTTGTACCATATGCAAGACTACACATGAGGAAAATACAGTGGTACCTAAAAAGTGTATGGTCTCAGCATTGCCACAGTTTAGACATACTGATCTCCGTCCTTCCTTGCCTTCAAAAGGAGCTTCTTTGGTGGTCCAGGGCATGTGCTCTAAACAAAGGGAAACCCTTCAGTCTGCCTCCTGCCACTCAGATTCTAACCACAGTCTGCCTCCTGCCACTCAGATTCTAACCACAGATGCCTCGGATTATGCTTGGGGAGCCCATTTTCAGGGCAATTGTTTGCAGGACCTTTGGACAAAGGATCAGAAGCACCTGCATATCAATTTAAAGGAAATGTTAGCCGTTCAGAAAGCTCTATTGGCCTTCAGGAATCTTTTACGACCAGGACAACTGCTAATACAGACAGACAACACCACAGTTATGTGGTACATAAACAAGCAAGGGGGATCTCATTCCTACCCCCTTTGCAGACTAGCCATGGATCTATGGAACACAGCTCTAGCTTGCAATCTGGACCTTCAAGCTCAGTTTCTACCAGGGAAACAAAACTTCCTGGCAGACAGTCTGAGCAGAAACCTTTCAGATCCACACGAGTGGATGCTGGACACTAAAATATTCAGGATGATAACAGCAGTCTGGGGATGTCCTCACATAGACCTCTTTGCATCCCATCTCAATCATCAACTACAGAATTTTTGCACCAGGACTTTCCACAGAGAAGCTTGGAAAGTGGATGCCCTGTCATTCAGTTGGAGGAACCTCTCGGGATATGCCTTTCCACCTCTTCCTCTTCTTCCACGGGTTTTATTGAAGATAAAACAGGACAAACCCAAGATGATAATCTTGCTGGCTCCAAATTGGCCTCGGCAGTTTTGGTATCCAACTCTAAAAAACCTATGACACAATAGTGTGGCAAGATTGTTCCACTGAGGATTGTGCAAACACCACAATACAGAAGTAACCGAGAAGCATTGCGAGCATGAGCCACAAAGTATTATACAGAATGATGAAGTGTACATCAGATAGGATCAGCCATTAACAACAGTCTGCAAAAGTAGATGCGACAACACCAGTCATAGTGGTTCATTAAAAAACACAAAAGTAGCATTCATCATTGAAATTGCTACACATTGCCATTACAGTGTCTTACATACAGCAAGACACAAAGTAATAAATTATCAACATTTGCAGGCAGAAACGAGAGCAGTCTGGTGGAAAATGCCCAAACAGTTCCAATAGTAATAGTAGGAGCAATGGGTAGAATAAAAAACCCTACAGTTATTTTTAGATATGCTACAGATAAATGTAACTCCGTATGAATTGCAGGAATGAATTCCAGACCTAGTGTGGCTGCTACAAAGGGCATCTATGGATAAAGATTGAAGCAATACTAATTTCATGAACTTTACCAATACCCTGACTTAGGAACGGGATCCATTCCCATAACGGTATTAGAAATCCAAAAGATTTGGAGAAATTAAACCATACACCTGACACATCCACTTAAATGGCATGTTTATAAAACAACATGCAGCCTGTCCAAGTTTAACCCAGACCTGTGCAACTACCCTATTATCGTTTAACTGGAATATCCCAAAAAACTCTACCCTTACATGAAGCTTTAAATGATTCAGTGCAACTTTCCTAAATATCCTTAGAATACAGTGAAAGAAGAGAGGAAAAACGAATAATGAAATTTGGTTATCCAAAAAGAGTATAATTCTAATACAGGATAAATAAAAGTGTGGAAAGAATGGAAGACATACAAAACATCACAATATATCAAACTTCAGAATGCTCCACACATCTGTAATAACAAAGCAAATAAATGAAGGCAAAAAACTGTACTACAACAACAGTTTTAACAATAGCTAACACAATTCTAAAATATTCCAGTCCATCTAATAAAGGAATCTTGCATCCTGGAGAAAACTTCAACGCTAACTCCCTCTCCCAAAAACTCATCCTTCAAACCTGCGAAAAAATTAATCTCTTACTTCTCAGCTTTTATTTAGTGTTCCTAACCAAGGATTCCCACATCTAATCCTAACCCTGCCCAATAGCCATATATCACTACGTCCACTTTCACCTTCAAACCTTGACATATACATAGCTTCTTCCCACCTACAACATTAGCCAACAATCATCTGCTTGTCTAGCACTAAATACCATTCTATATACAACTGTGTTCGTACTCAATCACTATGGCCCAGTGAAGAAAAACATTTCTGTCTACAACCCTACCAAATCTGCAGGGCGTGATCTATATTTATACCATGTTTCTAAGGCCTGGGACTCCATACATATATCCATCAGATGAATATCCCCCTCCAGTCCTTCAAAACCATTCTGAAATAGTTCTTAGCCAAAATCTGTCTCTGTATTTGGTCAACCTCAGGATAATGATACTCCTAAATATGAACAAGTTCCTACTCATACATCCTTGCTTTCCCTTTTCACTCACTTCCTAACTTTATCTAGATATGTAATAATTTATTTTTCTCCAAATTCATATTGCAATTTCTGTATGTAATATACTAGTTTACCTTTAGCTTCTAAAAAATGTCTAAATTTCTATTTCCCATTCACTCATCACAATTCCTCTTGAAGAAGGCCTGTGAGGTGCTCTGCTTGACATGTATGGGAAGTCTATTCCAGAGCATGGGCAGTCTCTGGCTTATGAACCTGTCCTTCCAGCTTGTTCTGTTGATTGTTGTAATGAGGTTGAGGTCTCTGGAGTGTGTGGTGTGGAGGCATTGGGATTTCTTTAGATGCAGCATTTCTGTCAGACATGGCTTTGTAAGTCAAGCAGAGATCGCCTCTTAGTAGATGATATGAGACAGAAAAGAGCTGGAGTTTTTTTTAGTCTGTCCATGTAGGACATGTTTTTAAGGCCTAGGATCCTCCTCGTGAGGTACTTTTGTGACCTTTCCAGCTGTTGCATGTGTCTAGTGAGGTACATGCCAAATGGAGCATTATACTCAATGACTGGCCTAATGATGGAAGAGTAGAGAGATGGCCTCTTTCTTCCTGGATGCAAAACCCTTGGGAATAAGATGTGCCACACAGAAGGACTTTCTGACCACAGTGGCAATGTGGTAATCAAAGGAGAGGTTGCTGTCAACCGTTGTCCCCAGATCTCTTATAACACCTTCAGTGTTCAGTGGGCTCCCATCGATATGGTAATTAGTGGGAACTGAGTTTTTCCCCAAGGGGATGACTACGCATTTTTTGGCATTAAGCTTAAGGCCATGGTTTCAACACCAGTCATTGGTCTCAGTGAGACCTTTCTGTAGGATGTCGGGAGTTAATAATGGCTCTCAGCTTGCAGTCGTCTGAGAACTTAGTCAGCCAGAGTCCCTCCGTGTTGGTATGGACTTCTGAGAAGTAGATGTCAAACAGGAGAGGACTCAGGACAGATTCCCGTGGGACTCCAGTCGTGACTGTGAGTCCGCTACTTTCACACTGTGGGTTCTATCTGTGAGCCAATTTGCAACCCACCTAGTGATATATGGGTTGATGCCTAGTTTGGTGAGTTTATCAGTAATTCCTGAGTGGGGAATGGTATCAAAGGCCTTGGCCACATTGAGGTAGGCTGTATGAACTGCCTTGCCCTCATGCACAGCTCTGGTGACTGACTCAAGTCAACCAGGTTGAGCAGGCATGATCTACCTTTCACAAAACCAAATTGCATGGGATCTAAAGTTTGAAGATTCCCTATATCCTTGTTAATTAGGTCCAGGATGATGCGCTCCATAGCCTTACATATCAGACTCGTCAGGCTAATTACACGATAATTCCCAGGCTCTGCAACAGTCATACATATTTATCCCTACAACATATACTACAAATTCAAGATTTGACATAAGTAATGAAAAATAATTTAAAATGATCTCCTACATAAAAATGTACACAAAAGGAAAGTGCAATAAATATTATATAAAAAAATACCTAATAAGCTACAATAAAACCTTAAACAATGACCACATCTTCACAACTGAGCTAAAATCCTGCAGAGCAAAGCAAAAAGAACACAGTAAACCTCCTAGAAAAAGTGCAGTTGTGTACCTACCGTAAATGTAGATGTTCGAGTGTATTCACTGTTGCAGTCATTACTCTTGGGTTATCCTGCTAGCAGGCTACCAGAAGTCGGCCTGAATTCCAAAGTCCTGGTCCGGTGTCGGTTGCTGTCACCTCTTCCGTAACGTCAGTGCGCCAGGGGTATAAAAGATGCAGCCGACGCCATTTTCTTCAGTTTTTCTTGCCCCAGATGTCAGGTGCCCCCAAAAGGGTAGGCTAAATATATATTATGCCAATAGACATACATGCAGTAAAGAAACATTTCCTTCATTTATAAGCAAATACACCACATAGGTTGTATAGAATAGAGAAGTACAGATAAACCCCAGCAAAAGAAAGGGGGATGGTGGGAGAGTAACCTGGACTGCAACAGTGAATGCACTCGAACATATGGTAGGTACACAACTGTACTATGTTCATCGTGTTTCACTGTTGCAGTCATTACTCTCGGGTTGAATCCCAAAGCTGAGGATGGGTGGCTGTGCTAAATAGGATTAGGAGAGGCTATGAGGCCCTGCAGAACTGCAGTGGCAAAGCCTGCTCTGGATTTAGAGTAAAGAGGTAAGTGGTAGTGCTTTGTAAAAGTGTGCACTGAACTCCAAGTTGCAGCCTCTAAGATGTCTTTGGTTGGTACTCCTCTGAGGAAGGCTGCTGAAGTGGCTGCTGCTCTGGTAGAATGAGGCCTAATGCCCTTAGGCACTGATTTGCCATGCTGAGAATAGCAGAAATGGATGCAATGGTCTATCCATTTAGAAATAGTCTGTTTTGAGACATCCTTTCCTTGTGATCCTACAGCATATGACACTAAAAATTGCTTAAGTCTTTTTGAAAGCTTTAGTTCTGTCCAAGTAGAAGCGTAGCTGCCTGTGTATGTCCAAAGAATGCAGAATTTTCTCAATCTTGTTCTGTGGGTTTGGATAAAAGGTAGGCAAGTGAATGGTTTGGTTGAGGGCCACACTGGACACCACCTTAGGCATAAATGTTGGGTTTGTCCTCAGAGAAACCCTGCCTGGAACAAAAATGATAAAAGGTTCCACAGCCATGAGTGCTTGTAACTCCGAGACTCGTCTTGCAGAGGTTATTGCTTGGAGCAGAGCTGTTTTCCAGGATAAGAATTTTATATCAGCTGTTGAGGCTGGCTCAAAAGGAGGCAGTGTGAGTTTTTCCCAAGACATAACTGAGGTCCCATGCCAGAATTGGTGCTCTCCTGGGAGGCCTGATGTTTTTGCCCCCTCTGAGGTACTGCCTTATTGAAGGATGAGAAAATATAAGTGGTTCTGTATTGTAATGGGCTGAAATGGCAGAGGCATGAATCTTAAATTGATGAAAAGGAAAGGCCTTTGTACAGCATCTCAGTTAGCCATTGTAAAATCTGAGGAATATTTGGTATATATGTGTCAATGACTTGTTCCTGGTTCCAAGCACAGAATCTCTTCCATTTTTCTGCATAACATTTTCTGGTACTGGGCTTCCTGGCCTCCAAGATAACATCCATAACAGCTTTTGAAAGAGAAGTGTTCTGAATGGCTACATTATCCCCCATGCTGCCAGATTTAAGGTCCTGAGTTGGCTGTGCAGGATCCGAATGTTTTGTTGGGTCATCAAGTGAGAAGTTTGAGGCAAGATCCATGCTGGACCTTGAGACAAGCTCTTCAGGATTGGGTACTAGTGCTGGCGTGGCCAGTCTGGTGCAATCAGTATCATTTTTGGCTTCTCTTGTCTGACCTTTAGCAGTACCCTGGGAAGGAGAGGCAGTGGAAGAAAGGCATATACGGTTAGATTTTTCCAGCTGAAGGATAGGGCGTCCACTCTCCATGCTTTGTGATAAATCCTTGTGCAAAATCTCTAATTGGCAGTTGTGAGGGGAGGCAAATAGATCTATGTCTGGGCATCCCCATTTCCTTGTTATCATGCTGAAGACTTTTGGATCCAGTTTCCACTCGTGGGGATCCATGAGGTTTCTGCTTAGTTCGTCTGCCAGAGTATTTGTTTTTCATGGCAGGAATTGTGCTTGCAGGTGAACTTGATAAGTCAATGCTGTGTCTCATAAGGTCATTGCTTGTCTGCAGAGGGGGTAGAAATGTGTACCTCCCTGCTTGTTTATGTACCACATGACCGCAGTATTGTCTGTCTTTATCAGTAGCTGTCCTGGATGAAGTAGATCCTTGAAAGCTGTCAGGGCATTCTGAACAGCTAGCATCTCTTTTTGATTGATGTGAAGATATATCTGTCTTGCAGGCCATGTGCCCTGAATACATTTTCCTGCCATATGGGCTCCCCAGGCATAATCTGATGCATCCATTGTCAGTGTCTGTCTGGCTGGGGGTAAAGTGAATGGCAGACCCTTGTTGTGGTGACAGGCCTGTGCCCACCATCGAAACTCCTGTTGCAGGCAGGGAATGAGGGTAATTACTGTCGCCAGGCTATGGAAATGCCGAGTCCAAACACTTTTTAGATACCATTGTAGTTTCCTCATATGCAGTCTGGCATATGGAATTAGTAGAATGCAGGATGCCATGAAACCCAAGGCCTGCAGGATTTTCCTTGCAGATAACAGAGTCTTTGCAACTTTTTGAAGTAAGAAGTCAGTTGTTTTTGTTTGTCTGGCATGAGATAAGCCATCTGGGCAGTTGTATTTAAGCTTGCACCCAGGAATATTATCTCTTGAGAGGGTACTAGTTTTGATTTCTTTTTGTTTACTGTGTACCCTAGGCAAATTAATAATCTTTTTACAAATGTCAGATGCTGTAGAAGAATGTCTTTTTTTCTCTGCTTGAATAAGGCAGTCGTCCAAGTAGGGATATATTTGAATTCCTCTTTGTCTGCAAAATGCAATTACTGGTGCCAGGAATTTTGTGAAGACCCTGGGCGAAGTAGATAAGCCAAAGGGCAGTGCAGAGAATTGGTAGTGCATTGAGCAAGCTATGAATCTGATCTTCTGCAAGACTGTCTGATTGGGACATGCAGGTATGCCTCTTCTAGGTCCAAAGTTACGAGCCAAGCCTTCTTGCCCAGCATGGGCAGTAGCTGCTGTAGAGTCAACATCTTGAATTTTGGAACCTCCAGAAACGTGTTTTGTATAGACAGGTCCAGTATTGGTCTCCAGGCTTTGTCCTTTCTGGGCACTAAGAAAAGTCTGGAGTAAAATCCTTGCCCCTGCTCTTGTTGTGTTACTTGTTGAATGGCCCTCATGCCCATGAGTGCTGTAATTTGCCTTTGTGCCTCTACCCATTGATTGTGTGTGGCAGGTCTGGCATACCTTTTGCCCTTGGTAGGGTGCGAAAATGGAACCTGTAGCCTTGGGACACTATGTTCAAGACCCATTTGTCTTGGGTAACCATTTGCCAATTTGATGAAAAAAGTGCTAGTTTTCCCCCTAAGGGGGCTGCCAAAAGAAAAGTGCTTGGATCTGGCAGAGGAAAGTCACTGGTACGGTTTCCTGTAAGGTTGTGATTTGTCTTCTCCGCTTTTGGAAGTAGGAGCACCCCATTGTTTAGGCCTGTATGAGCCTTGGGGCTGAGATCTGCCTCTGGGACGTCTGTATCTGCCTCTTTGTGGTCTGTCTGACACTGGAAAGGACCAATTTTTAGAAGGCCAGTTCCTGCTAAATCTAGGTGGCTGTACCTGCAAGAAATCCTTAACTGTCTGCATGGATTTGGCTTTATCCTCCATTTTCTTCAACACCTCTTCTGCTTTAGCACCAAACAAATGTATCATGCTGTAATGGGGCATCTAATAATTTTGCTTTAACATGATCAGGCAGATTCTGTTCCTTTAACCAAGCATGCCTTCTAATAACAGAACCTGTAACAGCGCAATAGGCCTCCAGTGAATCATAACCACATTGCAAAAAGTATGCTTTCCCACTTGTTCAGTTGCATGCAATAAATCCTGCATTTCCTTGTTCTCTGAACATTCAGAATTTGTCAACATTTTCTGTTTAAGCAGTGACATTAAGTATTGCCGATATTTAAGCATATGAAACTGACAATTTAAAGCCCTTACAACCAAGGTAGCAGAAGTGTAAACTTTTTTCCCCCCATCTGTCCAGTGCTCTAGAATCCCTATCAGAGGGTCAGGGTTTTTTGCAGTGGAAACTTTGACCCCTTTGGGACCTGAGAAATAGTTTCTGGGTCAGCAGTGGGGTTTTTATATAGGAATTTATGAGAATCTGGGACCCTGTAGTATCTATCTGGCTTAGCAGGTGCAGGGGGTAAAGAGTCAGGGGACAGGCCGGACTCTGAAAATACATCATCTACAATGTCTAGAACAGGTGGAATAGTAAGGAGGAGAGGCTGAAGGAATGGATTCTTCAGCATCAGAGTCCTCATAGGAAGGAATAGAATAATCCTGTTCAGAAGAGGAATCACAGGAAATAGAAACCTGATCAGAAGAATCATATTCTGTCTCTTGCCTAGGCCTCTTATCAGGAGGGGGATGGGAACCCCTGATCAAAGTAATTAGGTCTTCAGCCATTTTAAGCATCTGTTTTTTAGGCATGGTAGTAGTAGGAGAATGTTGTACTTGTTTCTTTGTCTTTAGAGCTGCTTTAGTCTTTGTCTTTGAAGCTGAAGATGGTTTAACATATAACTGTGTAGGTCTGAAGACACCCTCAGAAGCAGATGCCTGCTCAGCGTCTCCGGACCCATCTGAGGGAATGATTTCCAAGTGCCCAATACCTTGAGTAACCAGAGGCCCAGTCGGCTCCACGTGGGAGTCGGAAGCGGCCTGTGGCTCCGAGGTAGCGGGCGCCAAGGGCTGTGAAAGCGCCTCACTGAGAAACGGCGACTGGCCTAACGGAGGCCTCATCGTCGGTTTTGGACCTTGGATGCCTATCCTTTTCCTTGTCCTTGCGTTTTTTGTAAACTCCGGTCATCGGCTGTTCCAACGGCATTTTATAATTAAACCTTCAGCCAAAGTAATGAAATGCAAAATCGAACAGACGCTTGATAGTGCGTTGGTTAAATCTAGCACAAAACCGACAGCTAACAACGTTGTGGTCAGGGCCTAGGCAAGGAATACAGTAAGAGTGAAAATCCTTATGAGGTATTTGCTTCCCACAAGAAATACAACTTTTTCTGACATCAGTCTGGAGCAAGAAAAAAAGTTTCCCCAAACGGGGTACTTAGCTTTAATGAAGACTTTGATTCTGAAATTTGAAAATCTCAGGAGTCGGCCGACCGGCACTTGCGAAATGCTTTTGCTTCGGGCACCGTGCGGCAAGAAAGACTGGAGAAAATGGCATCGGCTGCATCTTTTATACCCCTGGCGCACTGATGTCAGGGAAGAGGTGACAGCAACCGACGCCGGACCAGGACTTTGGAATTCAGGCCAACTGCGGGTAGCCTGCCAGCAGGATAACCCAAGAGTAAAGACTGCAACAGTGAAACACAATGAACATCAATACTTCTAAGGAATCAATGAAAAGTAGGCAGTTAGCACTCATCCATTAACACAAACACACACACAGACAGAAATTGCTTCACACTCACAGTGCAGGAAAATTAGCAACCTGTAAAAAACCACAGCATGGAAACAAGAAGTACATCAAATACATAGTGCCTACTTAAATTTCTCCAGCAATGGAACCAAACACAAGAAATGCCATCAATAGCACGGTTTAAATTAGAGTCTCCCAAACATAAAAATGCTCGTTCACATTCTAGAGGACAGGCTTATGAATGATCTCAGAATCCTTCAGTACTGGAACAGATTTCCTAAGGTGGGGTCATCCTTGCTGCGATCTTTTCACATCTCCCTTCCAACGCGAAATGCAGCGCGTTTTTCTCTCTGAACTCCCGCAAGGGGAAGCCCCCACAGATGCACTGGTGCATGCTTGGCCTCCCGGTCTCCTTTATGCTTATCCTCTACTTCCTCTCATGTCAAAGTTTCCTCAGAAAGCTCGAAGGCTGGGGAGCAGTGTGATCCTCATTGCCCCATTCTGGCATCATCAGGTTTGGTTTCCCTTACTGTGGTCTCACCTAGTAGTTCCTCCGTGGATGTTGGATCCAGTTCTGGGTCTTCTTTCTCACCTCTCAGGGATACCTTACCCAGATCTGGGCAGTCTGAAGCTCGCAGCTTGGCTACTCCAGTTCCCATAACTGTTAGGATTCCCAGATGGTCATCCCCTGTAAAGTCCATTTTGGTAGTTGCTTACAAATCCTCTACCAGAATGGTGTATTGTAGTAAATGGAGACGTTTCTCCATATGGGCCACTCAGCAGGCTTTGGATGCCTTTAGTGCACCTCTTTCGGCTGTCTTAGATTTTCTGGCAAGCATTTTTCATCAGGGTGCCAATTCCTCTACAGTTAAAGTACAAATGGCAGCTATTTCTAATTTTCATGTTGGAGTGAATGTCTTCTCTGTATTCTTCCAAACTTTGTAAGACCTTTCTTAAAAGGTGCCTTCCTTTTTAGACCCCTGGTTAAGGACACTACACCTCCGTGGGATCTTATCTTAGTGTTACAGGCATTGATGTCTGCACCCTTTGAGCGCCCAGCTTCAGTTGATTTGCAATTTATGACCTGGAAAATGGCTTTTCTGGTTACCATTACCTCTGCCAGATGAGTGTCAGAGCTTCAGGCTCTATCTATCTATCAAAATGCCTTACATGATCTTTCACAAAGACAAGAGTGTCGCTGTGCACTAATCCATCTTTCCTTCCTAAGGTCGGAAGCTAATATTAATCAGACTATCAATTTACCATTTTTTTTCTCCTAACTTCCAAAACAAAGAGGAATACAAACTGCATCTGTTTGATGTTCATAGGCAATTGAGATTTTACTTGCACAGGACGAAATATTTTCATAAATCGGATCAGCTGTTCTTGTCTTATGCTAAACCCTTCCTAGGCAAGCTAGTTTCCAAGGTAACTATTGCTCGCTGGTTTTCCCAATGCATTGCTCGAGCCTATGCTGTGAAAGGCATGAAGGCAAGAATATCCTTCCATGAGGGCCACCCAGGATATTATAGTAGCTGGGGACACTGTCCCACAGGTTGAAGACCAAATGAAGTAAACTACTTCAGATAAAGAAGTTATGTACTCACCATAATGTTCTGAATATTTGTACTTCATTTGTCTTCAACCTTTCCCCCTTACTTCTCCCTGACCTTACCTTTGTGCAGTCTTCAAATACCTTTATATAAATCATAAGGTCTTTGGCAGTCTATGCCTGGGATTCGGTAATGACTCATGATTATGATAAGGTGCTGTTGGGTGGGTGTCTTGTACCATTTAGGCAGCAAATTCGATTTGAAGGGAGAAGGGAGAATTATGGGTAAGGGGAGAAGCTTGGAGCTTGGATACATAGCTGGAAAATGCGGCAGTGTCAAATCTAATGTGGATCCGAAAATCCACAGGTTGAAGACAAATGAAGTACAACTACTCAGATGGAATGTTATGGTGAGCACATAACTTCTCTTTCTTGTATAGGAGGTAAAAACCATAACCATTAAGCCAACCCTCAACCCCTGTGCCAGCCCTGAATAAGAGTCCTCCTGACATAAAAAGTACATTACCTGTAACATCCAGCAGCTGTGTGGTATAAACAGAGGTTCTAAACTGCTCGAACAGTTCTTTTCTTTTGGACACCATGTTTTCACAAATAAGCTCCAAAGTGTCCCTTTCACATAGCCCACTAATCATGGTTCAAATACCCACACTCATAAGCTATAAAGTGTGTACAAAGTAAAAAAAAAAAAAAAAGGGACAAATTTTATATATATATAGTAGTAATACTGGGTGCCTGGCAATCCACTGGTATTATAGGTTCATAGGTAGGTACTAGGCTGTCGTCCCAAGGGTCAACGTAAGCCTAGCCAGCAAGGTTCCATAGCTTACGCCACCCAAGAAACTTATTTTCCTGTGCCACTGTCCAGCAGAGACACAGAAGTGATTCCCCGGGTTGTTATTTCCTATTTCCCATCCACTCAAGATTTTTCTTGAAGAGTGCTAATGAAGAACTTTGCTTGACATAGATGGGTAGCTTGTTCCAGAGTATAGGAAGTCTCTGGGACAGGAATCTATCCCTCCAGCGTGTCCCGTTTATTGTGGTGACAAGGTTTAGGTCCCTAGAGTGTGTAGCTCGGAGGGATTGGGATTTCTTTAGGTGTAGCATGTCCAACAGCTCTGGGTTTGACATAGCTTTATATGTTAGGCAGAGATCACCTCGGAGTAGGTGATATGCTACGGAGTAAAGCTGGAGTTTTTTTGAGGTGGTCAGTGTAGGGCATTTGTTTGATGCCAGTAATCCTCTTTGTGAGGTACATCTGAGACCTTTCCAGCTGCTGCAGATATCTTGTGAGGTACATTCCAAAAGGGGCATTGTACTCTATAATGGGTCTAATGAGTGACGAATAGAGGGGAACAATGACCTTTTTTTTCCTGGATGAGAACCCTTTTATGATGAGGTGTGCCACGTAGAAGGACTTCCTGACTGCTGTGGCGATGTGACTATCAAAGGAGAGACTACTGTCCACCTGGGTCCCAAGGTCTCTTATCACACATTCTGTGTTAAGTAGATTGCTGCTGCCTATGTGGTAGTTCATGGGTACAGAGTTTTTACCAAAGGGGATGACACTGCACTTTTTGGCACTGAGCTTGAGGCCATGGCTCTGACACCAGGTATCTGTCTCAGTGATGCCCTTCTATAGGATGTCCACATCATTTGGGGACTTGACTATGGCTCCTAGTTTGCAGTCATCTGCGAACTTCGTTAGCCAGACGCCTTCTGTGTTTGGTATCTACTTCACTGAAGTACAGGCTAACAGGTGAGATCCCAGGACGGAACCCTGTGGTACTCCACTTGTCACTGCTTCCGAGGTCAGATTTGGAGTCTGCAACTTTTACAGTGTGGGTTCTGTCAGTGAGCCAGTTGGCAACTGATCTTGTGACGTAGGGATTTATACCTAGTTTAGTGAGTTTAGCTATAATTCCAGAATGGGGGATGGTGTTGAAAGCCTTGGCGACGTTAAGATAGGCTGTGTGAACCACCTTACCCTCATCCACGGCTTTGGTGACTGCCTCAAAGAAGTCGATCAGGTTCAGGAGCATGAACTGCCTTTCAAAAACTCAAACTGGGTGGGATCCAGAGTTTGGAGGTTTCCAATGTCTTTGTTTATGAGTTCCATGATGATGCATTCCATGGCCTTGCAGACCAGGCTCGTCAGGCTAATAGGTCGATAGTTCCCGAGATCACTGGTGGCTCCCCCTTTGTGGAGTGGGATAACTGTTACTGTGCGCCACTCAGTGGGCACAAAGCCTGATACGAGGCTATCATTGAACATGGTGCTTAAGTGGGGAGCCAGTTTGTTCTGAAGTTCATGTAAAATGCAGCCTGGGATGTTGTCAGGTCCCATGGATGCTGTGTTTTTGGCTTTAGAAAGTGCAGCTTTTACCTGCGTAGTTGTGATTACAGGGACTCTGCATTCTTCCTGTATAGATATTGGCCCTTTACGGGGTGAGAGGGGGGTAAAGTTAGCACTGAACCTATCTGCCAGGATGTTGGCAATATCAGTTGGTTCTGTAATTTCCGTGCCTTTGAGCTGTAACTCAGAACAGATCTGGGTGTTGCCATCTAGATTCTTGACATAGCTATAGAAAGCTTTGTGGTTGTCCTTGGATTTAGTGGCGATTTTGCTAGCTTTGGAGGATCTTATAAGGGATCTCAGCTTCTTACTGAGGCTGTCCAGGGAGCTCCTCCACTCATGGGATTTTCCTCTCTTTTGCAACAGTTTCTTCCCTCTGTTGTACAGTTTGTTTATGCCAGGGGACCACCAGATTGTCTTCCTTTTTTTGGAGGATAGCGTACTGGTTCTGTATGGGATAGCACAATCCATGCACTCTTGGTCCTTTGGCGAGGGTAAAAGTTGCACTGAATCTGCCGGCCGGTATATTGGCAATATCTGTTGGTACCATTGTGCAGTAGCTCAGAGCAAATCTGGATATTGCCATGGGGATTCTTTACATAACTATAGTAGGCCTTGTGGTTGTCTTTACAATCTGCTGCATTTCTGTTTTCATAGCTAGAGGATTTGATGAGGGATCTCAACTTTTTGTTGAGGCTGAGAAGGGAGTTTTTTTCCAGTCTTGGGACTTCACTCTATTCTGCATCAGTTTTCTCCTTGTGTTGTAGAGTTTGTTTATGACAGGGGACCACCAGACTGGCTTCCTTTTTTTTTTTTTTTTGGAGGTTCTTTTGGGTATGGTGAGATCTGTGCATTTGTGAATGTGTTCATACAGTGCACTGGTGTATGATTCAGCGATCATGCAACTATTCTGTATTTGCATGGGTGCCGTGAAGTTAGCCACCTCTGTTTTTAGGAGCCCAAAGTTAGCTTTGTAGAAGTTTTTCATGGTGGTTACCTTTGTGTGTGTGGGGGGTGATATGTGGATTTCCATGGTGATTAGTTTGTGTTTGGAGGGAGGAGCTGAGTATTGGTGTAGAGCAATGGTTGCCCATGTTAGTAATAACCAGGTCAAGGATGTTGCTTCCTCTAGTGGGGGTAAGACTGATCTGGTTCAGGACATTGGAATTGATGGATTTGAGGAAGCATTGGGCCAGTGTATTGGTGAAGGAGTAATTTTCCCAGTTGATGGAGGGGGAGTTGAAGTCACCTAGTATGAGAGTGTTGGGTTGGACCCTAATAGTTTCCAAGGTGCTTAGGAACATGGAGTGAGAGTCTTGGGACATGGTTGGGGACCTATAGCAGGCTACAACCTGAAACACCGTCTTACCCAATGTTAAGTTGTACCTGAAATATCTCAGATGCGTTATGCTGGGCTACTAGTCTGGATGTGTGCATATCCTTTATGAATATGGAGACACCAATGCCTTCGGAGCTTCGGTCCATGTTCTGGAGCTGAAAGGTGTGGAATGAGTTATAGCCTGGCAGTGCAGGGGTGCTTTCTGCTGGTTTAAACCCGGTCTCCATTACAGCACAAATGTCGATGTTCTCCATTTTGAGGAGTGCTTCGAGCAAGTGCATCTTGACATTTAGACTTTTAGCACTGAGCAGCATGACCATCAGATTGCATTTGTTTATAGCTGCTATGGTGGTAATTTGGTCTTTGGAACATCACCTAAAAAAGGCACTATAGGGGTGACAAGAGCCTTGACCAGTAACCGGAAACCCAGGGGTGACAGATGCAGGCCATCTCTGGTAAAGCATCAAGGCCTGTCAATCATGAATTCCCAAGCAGATAGATACTGGATCCTCTTACAGTGACACCAGAAACTTAGCCAAATGTTGAAGTCAATAATTTTCTGCTTGTTCTGCAGTATCATTCTGGATGACTGTAGGCTGCTGCTCAGGGCTAGGGTCATACCTGCCTGGGCCACATAATCAGAGAGCTCCTCCATGTCGCTTTTCATCTCTAAAAATATCTCTGAACTCCATACCCTAACTCAATATATGTCTTTCTATCCAATGAACAGTGGCTGTTTGATAATCTACTTATCCTTAACCCTAAGAAGACCAAACTTACTCTTTATCCCTCATTCTCTCACTCAAAACAAATCCACTTTTGCTATTACTTCCTGTAACAATACAATAATCCAAACCGAAACCCTCACAAAACTCCTTGGAGTTATTGATGATGAACTCAAAATTCAACCAGCACATACTCCAATGTATAAAAAAGACACACCAGAAACTAGGTTTACTGTATCGCAACAAAAAATTTCAACCCCTAATGCCAGACTCTCCCTTGCACAGGCACTCCTCCTCCCCTCCCTTCTATTTGCTGCCCCAATTCTTACCAACATTCAGACCACAACCTTGAACAAACTTACCATAAGATAGCAGGATTTATCACAAACTCTCCATACAATGCATATCACTGCCTCACCCTAAACTTCCTCCATTGGCTTGAGCTCCCCCAACTACTATCACAATTTAAAATGTTACACTGCATTCTTTACAAAACCTTCATCCTGTCCTGCTCTCTCTTCCTTTGTCTCTATCTATACTCAACCCGGACACTCCATACCTCTAATCAGCAACTGCTAGACATCTACCAACCCAAAAAAACAGTAGGCAAACTTGTATATAAACACTCCGGTTTCTCAAGCTTGGAACAAACTTCCCCATGACATACGTTTCATCAGCCACCCTTCACACTTTAAAAATGAACTCAAAGCTTCATCTACTTAACTACAAAACTTGCCCTTGTCAAGACCCAACCTAAACTCCCCATACCCCACATACACACCTAACACCTAAACAATCCCTCCCTTTTCATCTAAGTACTCTATTATATGGATACTTTCTAAACTTAATGAATGCATAAACGGTCAAAATTCTTCTGTAAATTTGTAATATATCATTTCTCTGTAAAACATGATGTGTATGTACCTTTGTGCATGCAATTTACATGTCTTTACTATCCGTTTACCATATTTTTGGTAATGCTTTAAACTCAAATGTTCTCATTTCAGTAAACTGTTTGAATAGAGCTTTTCGTCTCGGTTCTCCACTGAAAATGGGCCAAAAACCCAGCTGGACCAAACCAGTTAACAAATGTCAATAGCAAGGTCTTTCAGCTTTTCCCAGTTAGGGGTCACCACAGCAGATCACCAGTCTACTAATGATTGGCAGTGTTTTTTATGGTGCCGAGTTGCCAGCCCGACACCCACCCTTCACCGAAGGCACACCCACATGCACCTACCTGCATGTCTTTACAGTTCACGCAGCAATAAATAAATAAGTTAAAAAAAAAATTATATAAATAAAAATGTTTTCCCTAATTATTTCTTACTTGCCCATAATTTCAAGGTAAAAGTTGAAAGCATGCAGATTGTGCAAACACATATGTGGCTATTTACCACATTTGAGGAGTAGGCCACTTTTTTCCCCATTTTTCAGGCTCCAGCTTCTTGCATAACAAAAAATAATATACAGAAGCTGTACTTCCCCAGACACAGCCAACAATGAGAGAAGAGCAGGAGCCCACAATAGAAGGAGGAAGAATAGCTCTAAGGAAAATTACGTCAGGGAAAGCAGCAGGATCAGTTGAGGTCACAGCTGATATGATAAAGATTGGGCGACAAAGAGATAAGCGTTGACGCCTCACAGCAAGAGGATCCCTGGTTCAATTCTTGGCTGAGATGCCGTCTGTGTAGAGTCTACATGTCCTCCTTGTGTTCACGTGGGTTTCCTCTGGTACTCCGGTTTCCTCCTACATTCCAAAGACATGCAATAAGTGGACTGGACAGTCTAAATTGTCCACAGTTGTAAATATGAGTGTGATTCCGTATTGTGGAAGAACTACTGCACCAGAGCTAGCCGCCTGGCAATGTAAACCTTGGCTGTAGACGATTGTTACTGTTGAAGTGACCCCCCCGGCCCCATGTGCAGAAATGGGAAAAATAGGGGTTATGGATGGTTGGGGGGATAGGAGAGAATTGGCTTTGGAGGGTACTCATAACTGTGTGTACCCCAGGTGACTGGAGAATAAGCCTACCAGTGCCAGTGTTCAAGTGGAAAGGGTACATTCACAACTATGTTGAGTACAGAGCTATATAACTTCGGTCACACTGTCGCAGCCTGACAGACACACATGGTCACATTCATGCTAGCAGCACTTCCACTCACTGCAAACAGGACATGCCACAACGCACACAGTGCACGTTGGCTGCATGTACAGTGGAAACCATACCTATGAAGTGGTACACACTACAGAGGACAATACCGGATGCACACACCACACCTCATGTCTGCTAGTACTATCCGTGTAGGACACATAATGCTTGTTGATATCAGCAGGCCATGTTGTGGTCAGTTATTTGGGAGGCCATATCACCCGCAACCAGTAATATAATGCAAAAACCTTCCAATTAATACATTACAAAGGTTATCATATGCATGCCCTACCCATCTACCGTGACACACTATAGCTTGCAGTACTTATCACATGTGCCACTGAGTTTATCTGATGTTAGTCTGTCAGCCAGATCTCTTAAGGTGGATGACATCAGCAGGCCTTCTGCTCCAGGGCATTTGCATTGACAAAGTCTAGAAACCTTTCAGTCTGCATGTTAGTGGTAGTATTTGCTTCCTGGGTAATGGAGGGGGCAGTTGAAATAACCCATAAGTATGGTATTGGGCTGAATGGTAAGTGATTCCAGTACATTTAAGTATGATGTACGAGTTTCCTGGTTCATGGTGGGGGACCTTTAGCTAGCAAGGATATGGTAATGGATTTTCCCTATGGCCAATTGGACATGGAGTAGCTCAAGCATGTCATATTGTTTGACCAGTCTTGAGGTGTGTTTATCCTTTATGTACATGGATACACCTCCACTTTTTGCCATTTCATGTGCAGTGGGGAATCAGAATATGGGAAGGGTATTATAGCCATGCACTTAAAGGATGTTTTCCCCTAGCTTTGAACCATGCTTCAGTAACTGCACAGATGTAAGGATTCTCCAATGTTATGAATACTTACAGGGAGTTTAGTTTCTTGTGGAGATCCTAGCAATGACCAATACTACCTTTAGCATGTCCTGAGCAGATTTTGCTACATTGGAAGGTTTGTCTGTTTGGCAATGCCTAGAAAAACGTGCTATAGGGGTGGATAATGTTTTGGCCAATACTTGAAAGCCTAGTGGTGACAGGTGAAGACCAGCCCTGGCAAAGCAGCAATGCCTGGCAGTCACATCCTCCTAGGCTGACAAATATTGGACCCCTTTGGAATGGCACCACTAACTAAGCCAATTATTAAAATCGGTCATTTTCTGTAGGTATTGTGGCATCCATGAAGACTATAGAATGCTGCTCAATGGTAGGCTCATACCTGCTTGTGTCACATATTCTGAGAGATCAATCATGTCTCTCCATGTAGTCCGGGGAGGGCTATATTTGGTCATTTAAGTTCACACGGACTATGACTGAGTCATATTGGTACTTGAACTTTGGTGACCTAAGTGCTTGCATAATGTGCTGAATCTTGGTCCCTGATGGGCAACTAACAGTAACCATCTCCATATCATGAATGGTGAAAGAGAGAATTCAGGGTGTCTCACAATGGAGTCCTCTGTGGCCAAACTATCGGGTTGTGTGGTGTTACGCCTCATAGTCTTGACAGTTGAGGCACAATGAAATGTGGTTTCTCATACTAGGCGACTTCAACTACCCTTCCATCAACTGGGAAAACTACTCATGCACCAATACACTGGCCGAACGATTCCTGGAATTCATCAATTCCAATGCCCTGGACTAGCTCATTCTTACCCCCACTAGAGGAAGCAACATCCTTGACCTGGTTACTACAAATATAGGCAACCGTTGCTCTACACCAATAGTCAATTCCTCCCTGGTTAGATCCGACCACAAACTAAATTACCATGGAAATCCACATCTCACCTACACCCCCTGCAAAGGTAACCATCATGAAAAACTACTCCAAAGCTGAATTTGGGATCCCAAAAACAGAGGTGGCTAACTTCACGGCACCCATGTCAATGGAAAAATAGATGCATGACTGCCGAATCATACACCAATGCACTGTATGAACATGTACAGCCATACATGGAACTAGTCATACCCAACAGAACCAAGATACTCTCCTCCAAAAAAAGTAAACCAATCTGGTGGTCCCCTGCCACTAAAACTCTACAACAGAAGGAAGAAACTGTTGCAGAAAAAGGTGAAGTCCCAAGACTGGAAAACTCTCTTAGCTTCAACAAAAAGTTGAGATCCCCCATCAAAATCTCTAAAGCCAGCTATGAAAGCAGAATTGCAGCAGACACTAAAAATAACTACAAAGCCTTCTACAGTTACATCAAAAATCTCCGTGGCAATACCCAGGTTTGCTCTGAGTTACTGCATAATGGTACCACCAATATTGAGCCAACATACTGGTCAACAGATTCAGTGCCAACTTTACCCCTCTTTCCCGCCTTAAAAGGGCCAATCACAATACAGGATGAACGTCAGGCACCCAGCATTATTTCAGCACAGGTTAAAGCTGCATTGTCCAAGGCCAAGAATACAGCTTCCATGGGACCCGACAATATTCCTGGATGCACTCTACATGAACTACAAAGTTAAATGGTACCACATCTGTGTGCCCTGTTCCATCACAGCTTCACCTCAAGCTTTGTCCCTACCGAATGGTGCACTGCTACTGTCATCCCTTTATTGACTACAGACCATGGGAATATTGCCCCATTATCTTGACAAGTCTGATATGTAAGGCTATGGAGCGCATCATCATGGACCTAATTAACTAGGATATAAGTAATCTCCAAAGTCTAGATCCAATGCAATTTAGTTTTGTGAAAAGTAGATCATGTCTACTCAACCTGGTTGACTTCTTTGAGTCAGTAGATCATGCCTGCTCAACCTGGTTGACTTCTTTGAGTCAGTCACCAGAGCTGTGGATGAGGGCAAGGCAGTTCACACAGCCTAACTCAATCTGGCCGGGTCTGTATTAGAACAAAAATGCAAAATCGTGAATGTTCCAAAGATCTGGCTTTTCTAAGTTTTTTTTTTTTATAATTCTGTTGTGATTACCTAATTTTTTTGGTGACAGTGACAATTTATTACAAGTGTTGGAATCAAGATGGCAACTCCGCCTCAATGCAGAAAGTTACACTGACTTAAATGAGACATTAAAATTTAAAATGTGCCTTAAGATGGAATCAGTAGGGAGTTGCTTTCCAACTCCCAGGTCATTACTATTACACAGCCTAGCCTATTAGTCACAAGATTTTGTGACTGACATTTACAATACACATATGTTTACAGTACTGTATTACTTAGGGGTGGAGTTTATTATTTGTTGTCAGTTCATTGGCTTATTGGAGGCTTTGTACAGTAAGTACATTATTGTTATTCGTTAGATATTCAAGTGTTAGTGTGTGCATTTGTACATTATTCTGATGAAGTTCCACCACAGTTATGGAATGAAAGCTCAATATTACCTGAAACTTTTGAGTCTACGGTTATTTTTGCCATATATATAGGTTGGTACTAGGCTATCGGCCCCAAGGCCTATGCAAGCCTATCCATAACAATTCCATGGAAATTTCTTCCCACAATATTTACTTCTCTGGGCCCCTGTCTAGCAGGGCGACTGACATGATCCCCGGGGTGAATTTCCTATCTCCCATCCAATCATCAAAGTTCCCTTTGAAGAGGGCCAATTAGGCGCTCTGCTTGACATGTATGGGCAGTCTATTCCAGAGTATGGGGAGTCTCTGGGTCAGGAACCTATCCCTCCAGCATGTTTTATTCATTGTGATGATAAGGTTTAGATCCCTGGAGCGGGTGGCTCTGAGGGATTGGGATTTCTTTAAGTGGAGCATGTCCAACAACTCAGGGTTTGACATGGCCTTGTATGTTAAGCAGAGATCGCCTCTTGAGTAGACGATATGCCACAGAGTATAGCTGGAGTTTTTTTAGAAGGTCAGCATATGGAATCTGCTTTAGGCCTGTGATTCTTTTAGTGAGGTATTTCTGTGGCCTTTCCAGCTGTTGCAGATGTCTTGTGAGGTACATACCAAATGGGGCATTATACTCTATAATGGGTCTAATGAGGGATGAGTACAGTGGGACAATGACCTCTTTTTTTCTGGATGAAAAGCCCTTAGTGATGAGGTGTGCCACATAGAAGGATTTCCTGACTGTTGTGGAGATGTGGTTATCGAAAGTGAGACCACTGTCCACTTGTGTCCCTAAGTCTCTCATCACACTTTCGATGTTTAGCGTCCTGTCACCTATATGTGATAGTTCATGAGTACATGCTTTTTTTCCAAAGGGGATAACTATACATTTCTTGGCATTAAGCTTGAGCCCATGGCTCTGGCACCAGGCATCTGTTTCTGTAAGGCCCTTTTGTAGAATATCCACATCATTTGGGGATTCTATAATGGCTCCCAGTTTGCAGTCATCTGCAAACTTTGTTAGCCAGAGTCCCCTAGTGTTGGTTTGTACTTCAGAAAAGTAGATGCCAAACAAGAGTGGTCCCAGGACTGAATCCTGAGGTACTCCACTTGTCTGGAGCTGGATTCGGAGTCTGCTACTTTTACAGTCTGGGTTCTGTCAGTAATATTAATATTAGATATATCCATACATACATACATACATACATGTTTGTGTGTATATACTTCCCTGGAATGAAGTCTGATGGCTGTGAAATGAGTGCAGTTATCAAATCTCATTTTGATATTCAAAATCTCCAGCAAGAACACCACCAACCATGGGCTTACCTTCAATGCCTTGAAATGCAGGATAGTTTATTTGGGTAAAGCTTGTATCTGTACCACTTACCATACAGATATATCACTCTGGCACAGTCACCAGGTACGTACTTCAAAGGAGAATCTTTCATCAATATAGAGACTGATCACCATGCCTCTGCAGTTGTTGTAAAATCCTTCTACCTTTCACAGCTTATCTGTTGTGGTATCTCCTTAAGGTCCAAAGAAGCTTACTGTATTCATCCTTTATTAAACATGTCATTGAAAACAATGCCCCCATTGGCACATACCTCATGGAGTACTGAAAATGACTCAAAATACTTCATTGTTTCCTCAAGAAAAAGATCTCAGATCTCACTAACCTTAGCTACTCTGATATAGTGAATGATCATAAGATCATGGGAAGTTGCTAGGCTGATGGCCCAGGGGGCTTTACAAGCCTAGGCAAGTTTTTTTCCTTGTTTTTTTATGGTGCTAGTAGTAGACATGGCTCAATACCAGCTGCTCCTATCCAGAAGGGATACAGGTAGTAAATGAATCCAACTACATGGTGTGGGAATAGAAATCACAGCCTTTTGATCTTAGAGCACCAAAATAAATGTGCTAGTTAATGAGCCATTGAGACTTAAGAAGGACCTGTCGCTCTACAAAGTGTGCTACACATTCCTGAGGGGGTCCACTAAAATTCCCATGCTACGAATGACCCAACACTCTAAGATCACCATCACCTCAATAAAACTAGTTATAAACCTGCACCATCATATCAACAATACCAGATGGCATGATAAGTAACTTACCCAATGCATTCCACATTTGTGAAATAGGTTGGCTTTACATGTCAAATAGAGAACTTCTCTTGCAATGTTTATACCAGTTTGGATAAATATAAGAATTCAGGACAAAACCAGTAAGAACAGCAAATCAATTTTTTTTTCAAAAATGGGTTGTTTGCCCCTCCTTAATGAAAAGGAGATATTCATCTGATATTGTTAATCCTCGTTCATTCCTTATGCATGGGCTCACGTCAGCTTCAAACTCTTGAGCTAAACTCTTACCCACAATCCCCCTCTCCGTTACCTCAGATTTCGTTTGCCGCATTGCCATTCGGTTGTGTCAATCTACTTCTCTTGAGCTAAGTATAGTCAATCGTTGTTTAATAGCTTTATAGACTACTTTTCTGTCAGAAAAATTCATAATTTTATTCTTTCTTACCTATCGCATTTAGCTCTTATAATTTCTTCAGGTTTTCTGCCCTTTCTTTACTGCGAGGTATTCTCCCTTTACCATCGTTGGTAATCACCCTTCTCTCTCATACCTTTGGGTACTCTCTTGTACCAGTGTTGGTAACTTTTTCTATAGTTGAATTTGCTGTCATGGCAGATAAGAAAGGTAGTCTGGGATTTAAGCGGTGTTCGGATTGTGGACACAAAATGCCTACTTCTGATGCACACTGTTGGTGTGTTTATTGTCTGGGAGCTTCCCATTTGTCTGTTGATCCACCCTGTACTACTTGTGACTTTTTCTAATAGAACCTTGTTGGAAAGAAAAAACATGCTGATACTGAAGGGACTTCTAAAATCTCCCTTTTCAGAGGCTATTTCAGGGTTGGAGGTTTCAACCCCTCCTAGAGCCCATAAGAAAACCTCGGATGTTTCTACTAAGGCTAAATCTTTGCCTTCGTCCCCAGCTGGGGACTCCCGCCAACCTAAACCTAAAAAGGCTAAAGTTTCGGCTCCAGAGCTTTCTCAGTCAGCCCCAGTGCTTTCGGTGCCTAGACCTTCGGCTCCATTAGTGATTTTGGCTCAGTCTTCTCCTGCAGCCTTCTGTATATCGGCACCAAGGGGCTCCTCGGTTCAGACCATTACTACTGTATTGGCACTGACCAGTCGACACATACCTTGACCGCGTCGGCTCAGAGATCTTCCTCGGAATCGATGCCTTTATTATTGACTCCAGTTTGGTCGGTTCCAGTTTCGGCACAGACAACCACTTTGGCACCGATCCCTGTGTTGGTGCAGACAATGACCTCGGCAATGATGACTTCTTCAGTGCAGACATTAGTAGTCCAGTCCTTCTCAGCACTACTGTCCTAGGTGCGGTCAGATGAGATGGGCGCAGAGTCTGCCTCTTTTGTGGACAGGCCGGTTTGTCCCTCAGTCTCTGTGAGGTCCACTAGAAGCCTTTCTGAACATGATGTGTTGTATCTTTGCGACCAGGCATTCTTGGTTAAAGGTATCCCACCCCTCAGGAACTATCCTTCCTTGGGAGGTGATCACCCATCTCCAAAGACTCCTTATTCTCCTCCTTCATTGCCTTTGAAGTCCATGGATATAGCACAGTCTTCCCTTTCTGCGGTTCCCTTTATGGATCTCACTAAGGAACTGCAGTTGCCTTCGTGGCAGGAAAGTTTTGCTTCGACCCAGGATGTCAGCTGTGACACGCATAGCTTGCTGCTCCACAGCCATCCAGGGACTCCGGGTCGGCAGGCTGAGCCACTTAGGGGAGGGGTGCCCCCTGTACTAGACATACACTCCTCTTCGGGTTGACCAGCCTTCCAACTGATGGAGAAGGCTTTCGCTGCTGCTGGTGATACCGGACTGTCTAAACCTCCGCCCTCCTCTGGTACACTGGTTTCACAAGTCGCATCTAGCGGACACTGGGTGCAAAGGCTGCAGGACATATTCCCTCAGGAATCCCCCTTTCCGTTGTCTTCCCCAGTGTCTCCCGCTGAGGAGGTCCACCGGAAAAGTTTGTGTAAGAGGAAGCACATGGACTCCACAGAGGAGTCCCTCACCGAAGACACAGATTTTGATGAGGGGTAAGGATCCCCTCGGTCACCCTCTGAGGTATCCTTTGGAGATATCCTCGAAATCCTGAAACAGAGAGGTGACTGGCAGTCCTCTAATCCGACCCCTGAGGACTCTGTGTTCCTGCAGGCCTTTCGTGCCCGGGCCCTTACCTCCTGGGTTACTCCACCTGCTGATGAACTTGTTAGGTTCATTGTGCTTGGAAGGCTCCCGATACCGTCGAAGCTATTCCCCGGAAGCCAGATAAGATCTTGTCCCCTCCTGCTTCGGATCCCCATTGGTCCAAAGGTCTTCCTGTGGATGCTTTGGTGGTGGCGATCACAACAAAAAAGGATTTGGCAGAAGAAGAAAGCCAAACTGTCCATCCACCTAACAGGGAGTCCCGGGCCCTGGGCAGGATAGGGAAGCGCACCTTTTCTTCAGCGACCTTTGCTATTAGGTCCCTGAATTATATGGCACATTTTACCAGGCTTAAAAGGGATCTGGTTTCTGAGCTCTCTGAAACCTTGGCTGGTGCCGTTTCTGATGAGGTCTGTGACAAAGTGGCCTCTCAGCTGGCCACCATCGAGTCTATATCTAACTCCTCTATGCGACTGATATCTCACGCATCAGAAGGAGCAGCTAGAGCAGCAGGATCAGCTGCGGGCTTGAGACGACACACCTGGATTTGCTTGTGCAACTTCGTGGAACCCTTTAAGTCTTCTTTTCTTAATGCCCCCATCGAACCCTCTTCGTTGTTTGGGCCCAAAGTTAAAAGCACACTGACTGTTTGGGCCCAAAGTTAAAAGCACACTGGCCAGATGTGAACAGGACGGTAAGACCCTTTCTGCCGTAGGTGTCCGTTATTCTTCCCCTCAGCGTTCTTTCTCCCGAAACCAAAAGAGTGGGAAGACATGGTTCAAGAAATCTCAAGGTCCTTTCTGTGACACACAGGCCAAGATCCCCCCCCAGAGGCAGAGGGGGAAACTCACAGGGAAGACGCTCCTTTCGGGGCAGAGGGGGACTGCTTAACCAGGGTTCCAGGGATTCTTTCACTGGTCAATCCTACCAGCACTCCTGAACAGCGGCCCAACTCCTTTCCTCTGGAGGTGGTTGGGGGGCATTTCTCCTTGTACCCTTCTGCCTGGCAAACCATCACCACCAATTCTTGGGTACAAAGGATCATAACCAGAGGTTATCATATTCCCTTTGATCTTTGTCCCGTCCCTTCAAAAAATCTTCCCGACGTTTCACCCAGTCAAAGGGAAGAAGAAGCACTAGAGATAGAAAAGCTGCTAAGAAAAAAAGAGTCATCCAAATAGTCCCTCCAGACCAGACAGAATCCGGATTCTACTCGAGACTATTTTTGTTGCCAAAGAAAACCGGGGACTGGAGACCAATTTTGGATCTCAGTGTATTGAACAATTTTGTGAGAGTACAAAAATTCCGGATGGTCACAATACAGTCTATCCTCTCACTTTTGGAAAAAGACAATTGGATGTGTTCTATAGATCTTCAAGATGCGTACTACCACATAAAGGTGGACAGGCCATCAAGAAGATTTCTGCGCTTCCGTGTGGGAGCCAATCACTACCAGCTCAGAGTACTGCCCTTTGGACTCTCTACAGCCAACAGAGTGTTCACAAAATGCATGGCAGTTGTCACACCTCACTTGCGACAAAGGATTCCAGGTGTTTCCATACCTAGACGACTGGCTCATTTCTGCCCCCACCAGACATCTACTGGAAAAAGCCCTGGCATACTCTCTCCTCGTTGCTCAAAGGCTAGGCATAACCATAGTCTGGCAGAAATCCAATCTCACCCCATCTCAGTCGACAGAATTCATAGGGGTCATCTTGGACACAAAAAACTGCAGAGCTGCTATTCCAGAGCACAGAATTCTAAGGATAAAGCAACAACTAATTCCAATCCTTTCAAAGGAAAAATCCACAGCTCACTCGTTTCTACAGCTGTTGGGTTCCGTGGCAGCCTCCATCACCATTGTTCCCCTGACCAGGTTTCACATGAGGCTTCTACAATGGCTACTGCTCACCCAACAGTATCCTTTTCAGCATCCTCTTTCGGCCATGATTCGAATAACCCACATGTGCAAACAGGATTTAAATTGGTGGATGACACACAATCTCTCACAATGGTCTCGCACCTTCTCCCCCCAGCAGTCCAAGGCCACAGTGACCATGGACGCCTCCCTGATGGGGTGGGGGGGGCTATGTCAGGGACAGATAGTCCAAGGCACTTGGTCCCAACTGGAGGTCCATCTGCATATAAATGTTCTAGAACTGAGGGCGGTGCTTCTGGCTTTGCAAGCATTCCATTCCCTGCTGCTGTCTGGGACAACTGTGATTCAATCAGACAACATGGCGGTGGTCTGGTACATCAACAAGCAAGGTGGAACCAAATCTTACCCCCTTTGTCGAGAGGCCATGAGGATATGGCAATGGGCGATGGCTACCAACAGTTTTCTTCTAGCAACGCACATTCCCGGGAGTTCCAACGTGATAGCAGACAGACTCAGCAGGTGCATTCTTCAACCTCACGAGTGGTCCCTGAATCCCTTGATAGCGGCAGTGATCTTCCACTGCTGGGGCCGTCCTTGCTGTGACCTCTTTGCATCCCCGACCAACTACAAATGCAGCAACTACTTCACCCTGACTCCCCCTCGAGGACAGTCACTCAGGGATGCTCTAGTCCATGATTTGCCCTCTGGTCTTCTTTACGCATTGCCACCCTTTCCAGTCATTCCCCAGTTTCTGAAGAAAGCCCGGCGATTGAAGAGCAAGGTGATCCTCATAGCACCATACTTTCCTAAACAGATTTGTTTCCCCTTCCTTTGGCCTCACCTACTAGATCAACCATGGTTTCTCCATCCAACCCCAGAGTTGATCTCACACCCACAGAACCTGATTCATCCCAACCTGAACAGCCTGAAGCTAACGGTTTGGCTACTCCAATTCCCTTGACTGCCAGGCAGAATGATCTTTCTTTGCCAGTACGTGATATTCTCATTGCTTTTCATAAGTCTTCCACTAGAATTACTTATCTGAGCAAGTGGAAAAGATTTATCTGTTGGCTGAAAGATAAATAAGTAGACCCCTTTTCAGCACCACTGTCGATAATACTAGACTATCTGGCTGACCTGTTTCAATCGGGTCTATCGGCCTCGACCATTAGAGTTCATTTGGCTGCAATTTCTAATTTTCATGAGGGTGTCCAATATTCCTCTCATGTCCCATAAATTGTGCAAAACCTTAATAAAAAGGTGTGAATCATCTGAAGTCGCTTTTTAGAGAACCTGTTCAACCATGGGATTTATCATTAGTTCTGCAAGCTCTCACAATGGCACCTTTCAAACCAGCCTCTTCTTGCGACCTCAAGTATTTGTCATGGAAAACCTTGTTTTTGGTCGCTATTACTTCTGCCAGACGTATTTCTGAACTGCAAGCTTTATGTATCAAGAGTCCATACTTGATTTTTCATAGAGATAGAGTGTCTCTGAAAACTAATCCATCATTTCTGCCTAAAGTGATCTCTGAAATGTCCATTAATCAAGCCATTGAATTGCCAGTTTTCTTTCCCAATCATTCAAACAGAGGAGAGTATTGCCTACATACCAATCCGTTTTTACTTAAACAGGACTAAACCCTTTTGTAAATCTGACCAGTTATTTTTGGCCTTTTCTGGACCTAGATTAGGATCTGATGTTGCTAAGGTCACACTAGCTAGATGGTTGAAGGACTGTGTGACCTTTATTGACACACAACGTAATATCTCGTTGCCTACTACCATGAAAGCTCATTCAACAAGGTCGGTGGCAACTCTTGCTGCCTTCCATGCCAGAACTTCTTTACATGACATCTGTGCAGCTGCAACTTGGGCTATGCCTCATACCTTCATCAATCATTACAAATTGGATTTGGCCTCCAGGGGAAGAGCATATTTCGGTTCTATGGTGCTCAGGAATGTCCTTCCATGAGAGCCTCCCAGGAATAGAGGTAGATGGGGACTCTATCCCATGCGTAAGGAATGAACGAGGATTAACAATATCAGATAAAGAAGTTATGTCTTACCATAACGTTCCATCTGCATTGTTGATCCTTGTTCAGTCATTACGACCCTCCCTCATTCCCCCTCCTGTGGTTTCTAGTGGATCTCACCATTCGGTTCTCTTAGGTTAGTTGACCAGAGGTAGCCTCTATCTTCTTTAACTTGCAAACTCAATCTGAGGTAACAGGGAGAGGGGGATTGTGGGTAAGAGTTTAGCTCGAGAGTTTGAAGCTGACGTGAGCTTGGAAAATGGCCGGCTCGGTTCCAAGCTCGGAACCGATACCTATGCGCAATGACTGAACGAGGATCAACAATACAGATGGAACGTTATGGTAAGACATAACTTTCTTTCAGTCTTTTGTGGATGAAATCAGAGTTTGATTTTTCTATCTACTAGTAGGGAAGACTACTAATAAGAGCCTGGGTATGTTATGTTCTGCCTGATTAACATAAAATAAAAATGTATTACTTAGGTCAGCTGCAGTTCATAATACATTTTCAGGACATTTAGGTCTAAGTCCCATTTACTCACATATTCATAAAATGACAGAGAAGAACATTCGCAAGTGATGATCTTTAAATGGTTGCAAATTGGTACAGCACAAACACAAGCTATTAGCACATCGTTTTAGCCTTTATCTACCATCACCACCATTTACAATACAAAAAGACAACCAGTGGGGAGATTCACAGCTGGGTTTCTGTGAAGATACTGAATAATATTAGCAACCCTCCTCCATCTTGTTATTGAAGTCTTGCTACTAAATATTTCATTTATTTATGGGTGTGTGTATGTATGCATATAAGTATTTATTTAATTTAATGAAACCAAAAAGTAATCAATTCTCAGTCATAAACCATAAAGGTGTAATACACATGCACACAAGGGCCTCTCAGCTCTCCTGAATTTGAAGAATCACGTCTAATTTGTTCTCAAACTCTTGTTCCATCCCTTCTAAATTTGGAAGTTATTTTGAGTTAATAGCAACAGTAAGAGCATCTAATAACCTCAGCTTTGGCCAGCTAAGATCTAGCTGTATTCAACTGGACGTATAAGAGAATTTAAGTACCTTTATCTGCACTTTTTTCAAATAATACAGTATTTAAATTGATTTAACTGTGTTGCATGAATATTAAATGAACTGGAAATTTTGACTCTGTTCTTCAGTTAGTTTTCCCATCCACCCCTCCCTGTTTCTGTTTTGGTGTTAATCTTAGTGGCTTTGAAACTGCCCGCCCTCTTGTAAATTTGTGTTTGGATACTCCTTCTGGGCCCATCTCATTTGCTCACTCAGCTGAGTGCAGGGAGATCACATTCTGATTTCAGGCACTCCTACTGTATACAAAGAGAGCATCTGGGAAAGAGAACAAACAAAATTCCTGAAAAGTGGTCTAGACTGTTTGTAGGCTTCTGAGCCCCCAAACTCTTCTGGGTTGGAGGGAAGCCTTCTAGCTTAAGCTTTGTTTCTTATAACTAGCCAGTTTTCTAGTTTCAGCACTAAAATCTGTTTCTTTGAACTCAGCACTTGTTCAGAACTCACTGTAAGCACTACATAAGCTGCAAATTACTGCAGCACTCAACTTTCCTCACTTGTCTAGTGGAAAGTGAGTTTTTAGTACTTAATAAATAAGCACTTATCCAGGCATGTCTAAGGGTCAGCTCCCAGTGATTTCTCCCGTCTACCTGATGAATCTGGGCATCTTGGGGCAATGCAGCAATTGCCTCATGTATACACCCTCTCCTCCTACCACCCAATACTACAACCTGTGAGAGATGCACTTATATAGCCAAACTGGAAGCAAAGCTCTCTTCACCCAAGACTAGACTAGACAGTCACAAGAGGAGAAGGTAAACACTTGCACCACACCACACTCACCACATAGTCCCTCAAAACCTACACCACCAAAGCACACACATAGAAACACAACACACACACCTACATTCACGGAGGTTCTCAATAAAAACCTGCCCAAGCATCAGGGACATCCAAAGCATAAACGCAAGCAAACTCCACCCCCAACACAACCCAAATGACACATAGCCAACAAACTCAGTGTGCCACTCAACCACAGCCCATAAGGCATAACAACTTACCCAACACTCTAGTCATAGGTGACTCTATAGTCAGGTACACTGATGTTCCACTCACTAGACTAAACAAGGAGAAAGTTACTGTCAGCGGCCTGTCAGGTGCCAGGATCCAACACAACGCATGCACTCAGGTCACTCCACAATAAGTACAAATATGACACTGTCATTGTCCATGTTGGTGTGAATGACCTGAGTCGTACCTCCCTGGACTACATGAAAAGAGACATGGAGGAGCTCTCCAATCTTATATCCCAGGCAGGTATGACCCTAACCCTGAGTAGCATCCTGCCATCACCCAGAATGATACCACAGTACAAGGACAAAATGACTGACTTCAACAATTGGCTAAGCTTCTGGTGTCGTTCTAAGGGGATCCAGTATTTGTCTGCCTGGGACGACATGATCGACAGACCATGATGCTTTGCCAGACATGGCCTGCACTTGCCGCCCTTAGGATTCCGGATACTGGCTAAGGATTTTGCCACCTCTATAGTGCCTTTTTTAGGCAAGGTTCAAATGACCAATTCACCATCGTAACAGGTACAAATAAGCAAAATCTGAGGGTAATGCTACTCAATGCTAGAAGTCTAAACCTCAAAATGCACTCACTTGAGGCACTCCTTAAAATGGAGAACATTGACATCTGTGCAGTGACAGAGACCTGGTTCAAAGCTCCAGAGAGCACCCCTGCATTACCAGGCTACAATTCATACCACACCTTTTGGCCACCTAACCCGGAACGAAGCACTAAAGGCGGAGGCTTGTCCATATTCATTAAGGATATCCACACCTCCAGGCTAGTTGCACAGCATAATGCATCTGAGATTATCCAAGTGCAAATCTGGGCAAGACCGCAATCCACATTGTAGCTTGCTACAGACCCCCCACCATGCCCCAGGATTCACACTCCTCATTTCTTGATACAGTGGAAAGCATTAGGGTACAACCCAACACCCTAATAATGGACGATTTCAACTACCTCACCATTAACTGGGAAAACTACTCATGTACCAACTCTTTTGCTCAACGTTTTCTAGAATTCATAAATTCCAACGCCTGGATCAACTTATTCACACCCCCACCAGGGGCAGCAATATCCTAGACCTGGTCATTACCAACATGGGAAACCGGTGTTCCACACCAGAGGTCAATTCCTCGTTGGTCAGATCCGACCACAAGCTAATCAGCCTAGACATCCACATCCCACCCCCACCCCCAATTAGAGAAACCATTGTAAAAAAACTTCTCCAAAGCAACTTCACACTTCTTAAGACAGAAGTGGCAAACTTCATGACACCCATGCAGACGGACAATAGAGGTATGACTGCCGAATCCTACACAAATGCACTTTATAAGCACTTACACGAATGCATGGATCATGCGATCCCTAATAGAATCAAGATGTTATCCTCCAAAAAAAGGAAGCCAATCTGGTGGTCCTCTGCCATAAACAAGCTCTACAACAGAAGAAAGAAACTGTTGCAAAAAAAAAAAAAAAAAAAGTAAAATCCCATGAATGGAGGAACTCCCTGGTCAACCTCAGTAAGAAGCTGAGATCCCTCAAAATCCTCCAAAGCTAGTTACGAAAACAAAATTGCCACTTACTCTAAAGACAACCACAAAGCATTTTATAGCTATGTCAAGAATCTAAATGGGAACACTCAGATCTGCTCTGAGTTACAGCACAATGGCACTAAATATACAGAACCAACTGATATTGCCAACATCCTAGCAGATAGGTTCAGTGCTAACCTTACCCCCCTCTCACCCCCTAGAGGGCCCATCTCTATACCGGAAGAATGCAAAGTTCCTATAAGCACGGCTGCACAGGTAAAAAACACACTCTAAAGCCAAGAACACAGCATCCATGGGATCTGACAATATCCCAGGCTGCGTTCTACACGAACTACAGAATGAACTGGCACCCTACCTAAGTACCATGGTCAATCATAGCCTCACCTCAGGCTTTGTACCCACTGAATGGCACACAGCGACAGTTATCCCACTCCACAAAGGGGGAGCCACGACAGACCCGGGAACTACCGCCCCATTAGCCTGCCGAGCCTGGTCTGCAAGGCCATGGAATGTATCATTGTGGAACTCATAAACAAAGACATTGGTAATCTCCAAACTCTGGACCCAACCCAGTTTGGATTTGTAAAAGGCAGATCATGTCTCCTAAACCTGATTGACTTCTTTGAAGCAGTCACCAAAGCCATAGATGAGGGTAAAATGGTTCACACAGCTTATCTAGATCTCGCCAAGGCTTTCGACACCATCCCCCAACTCTGGAATTATAGATAAGCTCACTAAACTAGGTATAAATCCCTATGTCACAAGATGGGTTGCCAACTGGCTCACGGACAGAACCCATACTGTGAAAGTAGCGGATTCTAAATCCAACATCAGACCAGTGACAAGTGGAGTACCACATGGTTCAGTCCTGGGTCCTCTCCTGTTTGGTATCTACTTCTCTGAAGTGCAGGCCAACACAGCCAACACAGAAGGTCTTTGGCTAACAAAGTCTGCAGATGACTGCAAACTAGGAGCCATAATCGAAACTCCTAACGATGTGGACAAACTACAAAAAGGCTTCACTGAGACAGATACCTGGTGTCAAAGCCATGGCCTGAAGCTCAATGCCAAAAAGTGTATTGTCATCCCCTTTGGTAAAAACTCTGTACCCATGAACTACCACATAGCTGGTAGTCAACTTAATGCCGAAAATGTGATGAGACCTTGGGACACAGGTGGACAGTAGTCTCTCCTTTGATAATCACATCGCCACAGTGGTCAGGAAATCCTTCTACTTGGCTCATCTCATCACAAAAGAATTCTCATCCAGAAAAAAAAAAAAAAAAAGGTCATTGTTCCCCTCTACTCATCACTCAGACCCATTATAGAGTAGAACACCCCTTTTGGTATGTACCTCACAAGACATCTACAACTGGAAAGACCACAGAAATACCTCACAAAGAGGATTGCTGGCATCAAACAGATGCCCTATGCAGACCGTCTCAAAAAAACTACAGCTTTACTCCATCGCATATCTCCTACTCAGGGGCGATCTCTGCCTAACATACAAAGCTATGTCAAACCCAGAACTGTTGGACATGCTCCACTTAAAGAAATCCCAATCCCTCCGAGCTACAAGCTCTAGGGGCCTAAACCTTGTCACCGCAATAAACAGAACATGCTGGAGGGATAGATTCCTGTCCCAGAGACTTCCCATACTCTGAAACAGACTACCTATCTATGTCAAACAGAGCTCCTCATTAGCACTCTTCAAGAAAAATCTTGATGATTGGATGGGAAATTCACCCCGGGAATCACTTCTGTGGCTCTGCTCGACAGGGGCACAGGAAAATAATTTTCTTGGGTGGCGAAAGGCAGGGTACATTTTTTGGCTAGGCTTGTATGGGCCCTAGGGCCGATAGCCTAGTACCTACCTATGAACCTATAATATGGAAGCTTTTTTCTTTCTCCATAATTCTGAGGTAAAAGTTGAAAGACATGACACATACATACAGTCACAGACTGTGCCAACACATATGCACCTATTTACTACATTAGATGAGTAGGCCACTTTTCCCTTTTTTGAGGCTACAGCTTCTTACAGAACAAAAACAAATCATGTTTATTACAGTGTTTTGCAAAAACTGCTTACAGTTTTAAAAATAGACTCACATATGCTTAGGCACTTAAATGTAACCTACCTAAACCCAAAATACCTCCTAGATGAAGTGCACACATCAAACTCCCACAGCAACCCTGAAAGCAGTCTTTTAAAACACCCACATCAACAAATGCAGCCACATGTCATGGAGCCTCTTATTTATAAGCTCATAAGGCAAGCCACCACAGAATACTACATTTTAGTCATTGGAGACTTCATTGTGAGACACATGATGTCCCTGCCACCAGGCTGAGTAAGGAGAACATCATGGTCAATTGGTTATCAGGGGCCAGGATCTACCACATTATGCATGCACTCAGGTCATTGGACCACAAATACCAGTTGTCATAGTCCATGTGGGTGTAAATTAATTGAGATGCACATCCCTGGACTATTTGAAGAGAGACATTGTGGAGCTCTCAGAAAATGTGTCCCAGCCTGGTATGAGCCTAGCACTGAGCAGCATTTTACCTCCTCCAGGTTAGATGCGCCAGTATGAACAAAAGATGACTGACTTTAACAACTGGCTTAGTTTCTTGTGTCATTCAAAGGGGATGCAAAGTTTTTCAGCACGGAGGAGCTACTACAAAGATGGGAATAAAGGTGGAGGTGTCTCAGTTTACATCAGAAATAAATATACCACAAGGCTGGACAGAGCAATTGACTTGAGCTTCTCCACATTAAAATCACCACAGGGAAAATCCAATACCACTTCCTTGCAAGCTATATGTCCCTCTCTGTGACCCATGAAACCCATAATATGTATTTAAACTTATTGGAAATCACATACAATCCAATACCATATTCATGGGCACCTTTAATTACCCCACTATTAACTCAGAATCATAAACGACACCAAACATTCAGGCACAGAGATTCCTGAATTTTGTACACACAAACTCCTTGGACCAGATTGTCAATATACAAGCAAGGGGTGCAACCCTACTGGATCTGGTCCTCACTAATATGGGAAAGTTCTGCACACCCCCTTGTGTAATATCTTCTCTTGTAAGATCAGACCACAGAATGGTCTCCTTTGAAGTAAAAATAAAACCTGGAATCCCAGCTAACCCTACAATATTCAGGAACCACTCTAAAGCTAACTTCCTACTATTACATAATAACATGGCAAAATTTCAAGACCCCATAAACCCTGAGAACAATGCTGTCTACGCAGAACTGTTCACAGAAACCCCATACAAGCATGTTAACAGCTGCACAGAGGCAGCTGTAACCACTAGGAAGACGTAGAGAACTAAACAAGACACCCTGGTGGAATCACATCATCAATAGGCTGTATAACAGAAGGAAGGAAATCATGGCAAAAATTAGGAGTTGCAGCACCCAGCAGAATAAAAGCACTCTCAGCAAACTAAAACAACTCTGAAGACAAACCTACCAAAGACAAATGAGAGATAAATTTAGCCTCCCAGGCCAAGGATAACCACAAAGCATTCGCAATCTCAAAGGCAATACACAATTGTGTGCAGAGCTCAGTGTAAACGGAGCCACCTATACTGAAATCAGAAGATGTAGCAATCCTACTAGCTGACAAATTCAGCTCCAACTTTGCCTCTCTCTCTCCCCTACCTCAACTATCCCTCAAGAAATAACATCAAATATGACTCCCCCTGCTATCACTAAGATAAAGATCCTTAATGCTCTCACTAAGGCCAAAAACACTGCATAAATGGGCCCAGTCAATACCCCAGGATACCTTCTAAATAGCATGATTCATGATCTATCAGGTCCTCTGGAACTGCTGTTTCACTGTAGCCTCCAAACATGCCACGAGCATCATGAATGAAGAATAGCATCGGTCATCCCTCTGCACAAACGTGGGCTATCTACAGATCCTGGGAACTACAAACCCATAAGTCTTACTAGTCTCATACGCAAAGTCATGGAAATAATTATCATGGAAATGATTGATAATGACATAGGAAACCTTCAGACACTGGACCTACCCATCTGGTTTCATCAAGGGAAGGTCATGCCTACTCAACCTGGTGGACTTCTTTGAGAAGGTCACCAAAGCAATCAATGAGGGCAAAATGGTTCACACACTGCATTCCTTGACCTGACAGTGTTGAATCCTCAAGATGTAGAAATACTTCTACAATGGGGTTAGGCCAGGCTTAGGGGAAGATGGCCTCCCTGCTGAAGAAGTAGTCCACAAAAATCACAAAAAAAACTCAAAGGCTAAAACGAGCCATAAAGATGACAGAGTAGACTGTTGAGGATAAGAAAGAAACTGTGCATTGTTACTATTATGCAAGAAGCCCAGAATTACCAGACAGAAGATAATAAAAAAATATTGAGAGAAATTACAGGAAAGAAAAATACTTGCACAATAAAGACTGTCAAAAGCTTTACATGCAAATTTGTGCTTATTAATGCAACAGATTCATGAAAAACATTATAAAGGAAAATAAACCTTGGGCTGTTTGCAACTAACACTGGGCAAGACTGCAATCCAGGTTGTAGCTTGTTACATATCCCCCATCATGCCCCAGAACTCCCACTCTTCATTTCTTAAGATACTGGAAAATATTATGGTGCAACCCAATACATTAATTATGGGCGATTTCGACTACCCCACCATCAGCTGGGAAAACTGCTCATGTACCAACTCATTCAATCAACATTTTCTGGAATTCATAAATTCTAATGCCTTGGATCAGCTTGTTCACACCCCCACCAGGGGCAGCAATATCCTGGACCTACCAATATGGGTAACTGGTGTTTCACGCCAGAGGTCAATTCCTCACTGGTCAGATCTGACCACAAGCTAATCACCCTAGACATACATATCCCACCCCCCATTAAGGAAACCACCATCAAAAACTACTCCAAAGCCAACTTCATGCTTCTTAAGACAGACGTGGCAAACTTCATGACATCCACGCAGACGGAAAATAGAAGTACGACTGCTGAATCTTACACAAATGCACTGTATAAGCACATACACGAGTGCATGGATTGTGCCATTCCCAACATAACCAAGACGCTAGCCTTCAAAAAAAGGAAGCCAATCTGGTGGTCCCCTGACATAAACAAACTCTACAACAGAAGGAAGAAGCTGTTGCAACAAAGAGTATTGGATGAACTCCCTGGTCAGCCTCAGCAAGAATCTGAGATCTCTCATAAAATCCTCCAAAGCCAGTTATGAAAATAAAATAATCACGGATTCCAGAGGCAACCACACAGTATTCTACAGCTATGTCAAGAATCTCAATGGCAACACTCAGATCTGCTTGTGAGCTACAGCACAATGGCACTAAATATACAGACCCAACCGATATTGCCAACATCCTGGCAGACAGGTTCAGTGCTTACTTTACCCCCCTCTTACCCTCTAAAGGGCCCATCTTAATACCGGAAGAATGCAAAGCTCCTGTAATCACGGATGAACAAGGAAAGACAACACTCTCCAAAGCCAAGAACACAGCGTCCATGGGACCAGACAACATCCCAGGCTGCATACTGCATGAACTACAGAATGATAGCCTAGTACCTACCTATGAACCTAAAAGATGTGATTGAAAAAGTGCGAAAATATAAAGAACAAAATGTAGTGATTATTGAAAGGTATAAGAAAGAAACATGGACATGGGAAAGAAAGAGAGATCTGACATGGTGCAATACTTACGCAAAGGAAAAAGCAAAATACCCCTAGTAAGGAGAAACAGGAGGAGCAGGAGACATCTGAAGAAGAAATATGGGCATGGGAAAGATAGATATTTAATATGGCTCACTACTTATGCAAATGAGAAAGCAAAACCAAATAAATACAAAAAGAGCAACACCAATATATTTGAAGAGAAATACAGACAAAGGCATCCAGATATGGAAAATTGTACAATACAAAAAATAAGAAAGACAGAAAGTAGAAAGGAACATTAGTAATGCAGAAGTTAAAGAAATATAAACTTTAAGGATTACCTGCAAAGTGAAGGATTTAGTGTAGAAAATCTAACTCTGATAACATCACAGCAGGATAGAATAATGAATTCCAGTGGAGCAGGAAACATACGACCATTTGCCATATGAAGATATGTTTGAGCCTTCAGTAGGAAACCTGTAAAAAAGGGTTCATCTGGAGTTGCATGGCAAGGGAAGGAACAGGAACTGTGGCATCTCTGACGTAGTCAATGTTGTGGAGTGATAGGTCAGCAAGTTCCCATATGAAAAAGCAATGGATGACACTGGATGAAATAAAGAGAATATGGCACAAGGAAGATGCTCTGGAACTTTCTGTAGAATGCTCACAGGGCATGGAGGATAAAGAATGTGCCCTCCGGATAGAAGAAAATGATCTAAGGGAAGAGTTGCTTGATTTAATAGAGATGAATAAAGATCAGTGAAAGAAACAGACTGCAGAAAAGTATGATAAAACAAATGGACAGAGTAATCAGGACTGAGTATAGAAATTCATGGAGATATAGCAGAAGTAAATAGGATCTATTACTATGCAGCTTAATTAATAACAGATAAAATCTTACCTCAAAACAACACGGCAGTAAGGGAAAGGAAGGGGAGAAATCTACTGCCATAACGGAAGTATCGCATAGAGAATACTATAAAGCAATTAAGACAAGAAGTGTCACTGTTGAGTGCACAGAAGAGGGAACAGATCAACGAAAGTACTCAGAAAGATATACATGATAAAAGCAACAGAGCATAAGAACAGATCAGGATCTATCGTACACTATTGCAAATAAACTAAAGATATCAGCACAGGCAGAAAAACTTAGAAGATACGCAGATAAATATGAAGGAAAAGTACAAAGTAAGCATTTTATTGATGACCTCAAAAAAGTTTAATAGAGAATTGGGAAACAAAGCAAAAGGAATTGTTTTTAGAAATATCAATGAAGAGCCTGTGGAACATAACAAATCTGCTGATTAGATAAAAGTAGTAAAAGAAAGAATACGTTCAAATGTACAAGACAAGAAATGGGATGAAGTAACAGTCAGAGAAACTGAAACAAAATTAAGAAAAGCTCCTAAATTGGAAACCCCAAACCCAGATGCAGTACCTATTTTCTGGCTAAATATTAACATCTTTACATGAAGATGTAGCCGTAAGTAAGAACCATTTATATGCAGGAAAAACAATGCTCCCCTTTAAGAGCGAACCTGCAAGCTATCCTGAAAACTGTACACCAATAACTTGCCTTCTGACTGTTTAAATTATATGCTGGAACTGATGCCGATAGAGTTTACAGTCATTTAGAAGAAAAGCTCAGCCATGGCAATAGAACAAAAGGATAACAAAAGAAAGTCATATGGAACAAATGATCATTTGTTGTTAAAGTCATAATGGATAATTCTAAAAAAGGGGAAGAATCTACGTTTGACATGGACAGACCACAAAAAAAAAGCATTTGCCAGCATCCTACAGTCATGGATAAAAGAGTGCTTACAAATGTATAAAATACACCCTACACTGATCAGTTACATTCATGTGGCAAACAACTTCGAACTTAAGCCATGATAAAGGACAAATAACTATTCCAAGGGTAAAAATTCAAAGGGGGATATTTTGTCACCACTGCTCTTTAGTCTTGCCCTTAACCAATTAACCTGTTTACTTAACAAATTAGGTCATGATTACAGTTTGACTCCTAGGAAACAACAAAGTGCAAAGACTTCTTATCTTTTTGAGGGATGCATTAAAACTATATATCGGTGTTAAGTAGGAATGGAAATCAAACCAGAAGTAGATAAAAATCAGGCAGCAACTGAATGTGCCAAAAAAAGAAAATAAAGAATATAAGGTGAAGGATCAGATAAGGCAAGAAATATAGAAAATGCATAATACATTTGCAGATACAGAAAGGTCTTGTAACAACCTCATGTTGATCAGGACTGAACCCAGGAATTGTTAAGCAGAGTTGAATTTAAACCAAAAGATGAAAGGTTAATATTGGTGGCCAAAGATAGTGGACTACGTACACGTTGGTTTACAAAGTCCATTGAACACATGGGAGAAACAGACAAATGCAGGTTCAGTAAAACAGAAATGGAAACAGTCACACATCTTGTTTGCTAGGTGTGATATACTAATAGCAGAATGACTGTATAATGAAAGGCAAAATAATGTGGCAAGACTGTTGCATTGCAAATTGGGCAAACATTACAATACTGAAGTAGCTGAGAATCATTGGAAACATGAGCCACAAAGCATTACAGAAAATGATGAAGTTTGTCACATAGGATCACCCATTACCACCAGTTTAAAAAATAGATGCAAGAAAGCCCAATATAGTAGTCAATAAAAAGAAGACAACAGTAGTATTTATCATTGAAAGTGCTACACCCAGTGACTACAGTTTCTTCTCATAGCTCTAAACCTCTTAGCACAAAAATCTGGACAAAGCCAAAAATAACGAGGGGACACTGCCCCAAAAATAGGGACAAATTTTAAATATTGTTATTATACAGTTAGAAAGTTGCTAGAATAAAATGTTTTTGTGTTACCATGCATTTTCTGAAGGATATGAGAGGTCTGAGACTCAAATGCTTGCCCTTATTTAGTGAATTGTATCCTCAGTGATTTGCCACAAAAATCCAGAGAACCTCAAATTTTGTGAGGAACAGCCCAAAAATATGAACGAAAAATATTGACATTCTGTGACAATCTGGACAGCTGAGAAGCACATCTTTCATCCGTAAAGACACAAATTGATAAAATAATCACAATTTACAGGCAGAAATTAAGGCAATGTGGAGGAAGGGCACTCGGACAATTTCAACAGTAGCAGGAGCAATGGGTCATATAAAATAGAATTTGTAATCATACATAAGAGATGTTAACGATACATGTTACTCCATATGAATTGCAGAAGGAATGAATACTCGCTACACTGCAAGTACTGCAAAGTGCAGTGCTAGCTAACATCAAAGACTGAAACAATATTAATTTCATGAACTTCAATCATAATTTGATTTAGGAATGGGTCCATTCCCAACATGATATTAGAAACCCAAAGGAGTCAGAGAAATTAAACAGAGAACACAAACAAACACATACAGACGTATATATTCATAGGATCATAGAAGTTACTAAGCTAATGGCCCTGGGGCCCTTACAAGCCTAGCCAAGAGTTTATCCCCAAAAAAGAAAGCTTAGTCAGCACCTGTCGCCACTGTCAATGAGGGACAAGGGTGGAACCCTTGAGACAAATTCATGGTTTCCCAACCACTCATCAAGGTTGCGTTTGAAGAGGGTCACTGAGGTAGTGTGTTTGACATGTATGGGAAGTCTATTCCAGAGATGTGGCAGCCTCTGGGAGAAAAACCTACATCTCCAGCAGGTTTTGTTGATGTCACAGATCTATCTATCTGCACACACATTCACACACACACACGCAGACATTCACAGACAGACAGACATACATACATACACACAGACATTCACTCACACACACACATTCACACAGACATTCATTCACACAGACATTCATTCACACACACACTTACACACACAGACATTCATTCACACACACACACACACACACCATTCACTCACACACACACATTCACACAGACATTCATTCACACAGACATTCATTCACACACACACTTACACACACAGACATTCATTCACACACACACAGACATTCACACACACACACAGACATTCATTCACACACACAGACACACAGACACACACACACACACACAGAGACATTCATTCACACACACACATTCACACACACACACACACAGAGACATTCATTCACACACACACACACACAGACACACACATACACACACACACAGGCACACACACACATTCATTCATACACACACACACACACACACACACACAGACATTCATTCACACACACACACACACAGACATTCATTCACACACACACACACACACACACACAGACATTCATTCACACACACACACACACACACACACACACACACACACACACACACAGACATTCATTCACACACACACACACACACACACACACACACAGACATTCATTCACACACACACACACACACACAGAGACATTCATTCACACACACACACACACACACAGAGACATTCATTCACACACACACACACACACACACACAGAGACATTCATTCACATTCACACACACAGACAGACATTCATTCACACACACACACACACAGACATTCATTCACACACACACAGACATTCATTCACACACACACACAGACATTCATTCACACACACACACAGACATTCATTCACACACACACACAGACATTCATTCACACACACACAGACACAGACATTCATTCACACACACACACACACACACACACACACACAGACATTCACACACACACACACACACACACACACACACACAGACACAGACATTCATTCACACACAGACACAGACATTCATTCACACACACACACAGACACAGACATTCATTCACACACACACACAGACACAGACATTCATTCACACACACACACACACAGACATATATTCACACACACACACAGACATATATTCACACACACACACACACAGACATATATTCACACACACACACACAGACATATATTCACACACACAGACATATATTCACACACACACAGACATTCATTCACACACACACAGACACAGACATTCATTCACACACACACAGACATTCATTCACACACACACAGACATTCATTCACACACACACAGACATTCATTCACAGACATTCATTCACACACACACACACACACATTCATTCACACACACACAGACAGGCATTCATATACACACACACACAGACATTCATTCACACACACAGACAGACATTCATTCACACACACACACAGACAGACATTCATTCACACACACACAGACATTCATTCACACACACACAGACATTCATTCACACACACACAGACATTCATTCACACACAGACAGACATTCATTCACACACAGACAGACATTCATTCACACACAGACAGACATTCATTCACACACAGACAGACATTCATTCACACACAGACAGACATTCATTCACACACACACACAGACAGACATTCATTCACACACAGACATTCATTCACACACACAGACAGACATTCATTCACACACACACAGACAGACATTCATTCACACACACAGACACTCACACACTCACACACTCACACACACAGACATTCTCACACACACACACATTCATTCACACACACAGACATTCATTCACACACACAGACATTCATTCACACACACAGACATTCATTCACACACACACAGACATTCATTCATTCACACACACACAGACATTCATTCACACACACACAGACAGACATTCATTCATTCACACACACACACACACACACACACACACAGACATATATTCACACACACACACACAGACATATATTCACACACACACACACAGACAGACATTCATTCACACACACACACACACACACAGACAGACATTCATTCACACACACACACACACAGACAGACATTCATTCACACACACACACACAGACATTCACACACACAGACATTCACACACACAGACATTCACACACACACACACACACAGACATTCATTCACACACACACACAGACACTCACACACACACACTCACAGACATTCACACACACACAGACATTCATTCACACACACACAGACATTCATTCACACACACACACACACACACACACACTCACAGACATTCACACACACACACAGACATTCATTCACACACACAGACACAGACATTCATTCACACACACAGACACAGACATTCATTCACACACAGACATTCATTCACACACACAGACATTCATTCACACACACACACACACACACACAGACATTCATTCACACACACACACAGACACTCATTCACACACACACACACATTCATTCACACACACACACACACACACACACACACACACACACACACATTCATTCACACACACACACACACACACATTCATTCACACACACACACACACATTCATTCACACACACACACACACACATTCATTCACACACACACACATTCCCATTCATTCACACACACACACACACATACATTCACACACACACACACATACATTCACACACACACACACACACACACACACACACATACATTCACACACACACACATACATTCATTCACACACACATACATTCATTCACACACACACATTCATTCACACACACACACACACACACACATTCATTCACACACACACACACACATTCATTCACACACACACACACACACACACACACACACACACACACACATTCACACACACATTCATTCACACACACACACACACACACACACACACTCACACATACACACACACATTCATTCACACACACATTCATTCACACACACACACACGCACACACACACACATTCATTCACACACACACACACATTCATTCACACACACACACACACACACACATTCACACACACACACACACTCATTCACACACACACATTCATTCACACACACACACACACATTCATTCACACACACACACACACACATTCATTCACACACACACACACACACACACACACACATTCATTCACACACACACACATACATTCATTCACTCACACACACATACATTCATTCACACACACACACACACACATTCATTCACACACACACATACATTCATTCACTCACACACACATACATTCATTCATTCACACACATACATTCATTCATTCACACACACACATACATTCATTCATTCACACACACACATACATTCATTCACACACACACATACATTCATTCATTCACACACACATTCATTCATTCACACACAGACATTCATTCACACACAGACATTCATTCATTCACACACAGACATTCATTCACACACAGACACACACATTCACACACATTCATTCACACACACAAACATCCATTCACACACACAGACATCCATTCACACACACACAGACATCCATTCACACACACACAGACATCCATTCACACACACAGACATTCATTCACACACACACACACACAGACATTCATTCACACGCATAAATTACACTCACACACATTCACACTCACACACTTTCTCACACACACACAGACATTCACACACATTCACATACACAGGCATATATAAGTATGTATATGCAGATATATGTAGATATATGTAATGTAGACACACCTCCACATACATGTATAAACACAGACATGTATGTACACAAACACACACAGATATACACACAAACATACATGTATTTACACACACATGCATAATGATATAGATGTATGTGTGTGTGTGTGTGTGTGTGTGTGTGTATGGGCAGCCATGGTGGTGCAGCTGTTAGCTTTGCTACCTCACAGCAAGAGATTGTCCAGTTTGATTCTTGGCTGGTGTGCCTTTTGTGTGGAGTCTGCATGTCCTCACTGGGGTCGCGTGGGTTTCCTCCCAAATACATGATGTAGGTGGCTTGGACACTCTAAATTGGCTATGTGTGCCTTCAATGGACGGTTGGGCACCAGGCTGGCAACTCACCACCATAAAACTCCACTGCCAGTCATTCTGCGGACCGCTGTTCTGCTGTGGTGACCCCTAACCAGGAAAAACCCAAAAGAAACGAGGGGAACCGAACAAGAATGCCTGCTGTATCCAGGATTATTCCTCCTGGTGACAGATAAGTTGGCCATGTGCATCAAGGACCATGTAAAAGTCTGAAGGGGAGAAAACAAATAAAATTAAGGTTGTTGGTACATGAAGGAGAATGCGTGCTTCTCTCTGATAATGTAGTGTAGAGTTAAAGAAACAATGACAGACGACCACAGAGATTAAGACCCTCACAGCATGGAACTGTAGAAAAGTACTCAAATACTAACTCAGACGATACAAGGGAGGTTTCTAGAAGTGGTCTCAAAGTTAAAAAAGAAATGCCAGGGAAAATAAATTAAGAATGAAAGGAAACGATGGGCATATTACAAGTAAGCTTCAGGGACACCTTTACTCCTTCAGGACTGCAATTTCCACATCTGCCTTATTGATTTTACTCTCTGTTACTTTCACTTCAAAGTAACCTTTTGTCAGTCATCTCACTACAGGATAATACAGCAGCATCTAAAGAAACATCTCAATCAGAGTAGGGGTGTAAGTGCAACTGTCACTATTGTCCTAAAAGCTCGCACATTGCAGGAAGGACATCAGGACATTTTGAGTTAAAACCAAGAAATTCCCTAAAAATCAAGGATAGATAAGAGATATAGCTGTGTGTTTTAAGCCTACATATATAATATGCAAAATATATGTGTGTGTGTGTGTGTGTGTGTGTGTGTGTGTATACACACACACACAGTAGGAGTATATTTTGAATGCTTCTTCTGAAAAGAGGTATATCTTAGCCTTTAGAAAACATACACAGTAAAATAAAAACAATGTCCATGGGGCACTGAGCAATTCTGGGAAATGTATCTGTTTTTATCAGAACAATAAATATGTAGTTGAAATTACAATTAATGCAATAAAGTTGTACAGCATACAAGTTTTAAGCAGGTCAAAGCCTTTTCCCAATGCATTACAGCACTTCTTATTTAATTAGATAAGGAAGAAATCCTTCTGTCAAAAAAAAAAAAATAGTACACCTTGGACAAATGCATTTGAACTTCTCGTCTCAATGCTTGACACAACTAAAAATAAACCATCGGAGGCAACTGTTGAATATTATTCCACCCCAACTGAGTTAACCAAATTCAGCATCAACATGCTTCCACTGAAAAATAAAGTGTGACATTATAAATGCCCGGCTGGCAGTATTCGACTGACTATAATCCATAGTGATTTACCAGAAAGCAAATAAAACGCTACAGACGTGGCAAAGGACGAAGTAAAATCGGGGACTTTCTGCATGGTTAGTTAGTTGAGAAGTGTCCAGTCCGCTCACTCTCAAGAAAGAATATGCCCCTCTCTCGAGTCTAACCAGCCCAACAACTGATAAAGAAATATTTTCAATTATACAACGACCCCCCCATTAATATTCTAAAACGTGCACACCGATTGATTTACAACATGCACACTGACCTTATAGTAATGGAAAAGGTCCGGTCGCCCGGACTTTTCCCATTAGTATAACTCTTTTTTTTTGAAAGCAACGGAGAATGCAAGATTTTCATTGCTTTTTACAGTGTCTTGCTATGTTAAACGAGTTTAACATAGCGAAACAGCTTTACGGAGATCTTCCTATCTCAGTTGCTTTTTTTAAAGGTGTCTCGCTATGTTAAATGGGTTTAACATAGCTGCCTCGCTGTTAAAACTCCTTTAACATAGCGAGACACTTTGTAAAAAGCAACGGAGATCTTGCTTTCTCCGTTGCTTTTTTCAAAACTGTCTAGCTATGTTAAATGGGTTTAACATAGCGAGACAGTTTCTAAAAAGCAACGGAGATCTTGCTTTTTCCCACAGCTCTGATGTACTGCGTAAGCATACGCATGCACAGTACATCAGAACTGTCGCAGAATACCAGACAGCTGTGGAAGGGCAGCAAGGGGGCATTATACAATGCCATTATTTAAGAAAAATAATTATTTTTTTTTCTTAAATAACGTCATTGTATAATAGCAATAACCCACTTCTGGGTGTGGGTAATGCTGTATTTACCCACGGTTGTCTTTGTTTGGCCACTCGGGCTTCGCCCTCGTGACCAAACCACACCAACCATGAGTAAATCCAGCATTACCCACACCCAGGCGTGGGTTATTGCTATATAAGCCCACACTCTCAGGAAACTACAACTGGGTGAAAAAAAAAAAAAGTTTCCACACGATATTATATTTTCATAGTAGCAGTTTGACATGAATATGGTGTTAGTGAAAATATTTCTTTATCAGCTGTTGGCTGGTTAGACTCGAGAGAGAGTGGCACATCCTTCGAGAATAAGTGATTTTGATTAATTCCACCGCCTTAGTACGTACCAAAAAAAAATAATTATACAAAATCAGACACACACTAATATTAAACGGTGTGTGCGCTGTGCAGGACAGATGCAGGATTTACATTTTGTTGTCTTATATTCAACAGCAAAGCTACAGATATTGCTTTTCTTTTCCATTCCGTTAAGTGTCAGCGTTTTGTTTATGCAGCCTTTATTGTGACCAAAATTACTAACATACCCAACAGAAAAGGGATGCAATATCTGTAGCTAGCAGAAGCTTTGATGATCAATATAAGAGGAAAAAGTAAATCCTGCTCCTGCGTTGGTCCTGCACAGCACAGTGGCTCAAAGTCTAAAATGAAGCGTGCTGTCAGTTAGCGACCGAGTGCAATTGTCTTGCATGTAACATGTGGAAAATAAAAAATATATATATATTAAAATATACCTATTTATAGCACACTGTAACAAGATTACTGGTTTGGTTTATGTCAAGATGCATGCTGTTCCTATGGCAGTTGCATTTTGTCAACCGCATTTGTATAAGCGCATAGACTTTTGCACAAAATTGTTAGAGTGTTGTCGCCTCACAGTTAGACGTTGCTCGTTCGATTCTCCGTTACAGCGTCTTCTGTGTGGCGACATGCGTGAATGGGCGTTCCTTCGTTGAAGGTTGTGCGTTACGCCCAGCAAGCCAGCACGTAAAACTCTACTGCCAATCATTAGCGACCGGAGTTCCACTGTGGCGACCCCTAACGGGGAAAAGCCGAAAGACACAAACAGTATTTACCTGAAAAAAAAAAAAAAAAACAGAAATAAGTGTGGAGCAGGGAACCCAAGTGCTGAGTGTCTCATTCTAGAGGGACATAATACAGGACTGGAATACAGGTTTGCATGCGCTGTAAAGAAACATAATGCTGTGGGTGCGATTATTAGGACATAATTAATGATGTCACAGACAGGGAGGTGATTTGCTAAATGTGGCTGTGTTTTTCAGCTTTGGTCCGAGGCAGAAATGCGATTTTTGCCTCTAGTCAGTTCGCTTCCTGGGTTAGGTTAATCAGGGACAGCAAGATAGAAAACTGCCAAATGCATCCCTGAGGGCGGGATGTGAGACATGCTAGGGTTTGGTACTAGGATCTGCGCTCTTTGTCTGACAACGAAGTAATTTACATGTGTAATGCACGTGGCTTAAACATATCTCACTTCGAGTCTTAAACGTGCGTGCTCCTCACTGTTCCACGTCGAACATTAGTGTTAAATAATGTCACATTATACTAATTAAAAGGTACATCAGCGGCGTGATCATTTCAATCGCGTGCTAACATTGCAACTGCTCATTATACCCGTCGCCCCGATAACGGAAATATATCCTAAATTACATACATTCGAGGTTTTAAACTTCAAATCCTTAATCAGAATATACATAATTCAAAACGCGTTGCACTAGCAACTTTGTAAGTTTATAGAAACAATATTTAAAACCTGCCCCTATTGGGCATTTGTCCCTCCCCCCATTGAATCTGCCTTTTGTCCAGATTTCTTATACTGAGAGGTTAAGAAGTATGACGCAGACAGTTTCTGCAAACGTTTCCGTGGAATCTGATAGGATACGCCTATTACTGCACGCCTAAGTCTAGTGCGTAACTGCAACACGTAACGAAGGACAAAATGCACACTCCAAATAGGAGACGATGACTATATGAATTAATATAGATAAGAACCCTTACAAAACTTAGAAACGACACAAACGCAGCTTCCCTAGTACTAAACCTCAGTAACTGCAATACTTAGTAACCCAATGTAAACTTAAATTTGAGCAACATCATGTTTGCAGGAGGGTAGCTCTGTCCTACAGCCTCACCTCGAGCTTCATGATGACGGTTTTATCTGACGAAGTAGCCAGGACAACTGTGTAGGTACCCTTGCCAGCACCGGTTACCGTAAAGTGGCAATATGCATAGGTTTGAATCTGGTTCCGGCTCCCATTACGCAAAACTATTTTCTGTCGCAAACGTTTCCTGTTCGTTTGACCCGGTTTTCGGAGAGCTTTACTGTAGGCATTAATATTCATTAAAGGGCGGGCGCCTGAACATATGCAATTCTACGTACACTTGGTGGCTAAAAGAGACAACAACCTTGAAGCTATCAAGAAATTTTTCTCGACTCTTTGGACGGATACTGTTCTTCAATCCCGACAGTCTGCAGCCATACCTCTCAACTAGTCAGTAATTCACAAAATGTACTGATTTTTTTTGTCTCATAGTTTTGGTCTGCTTCTCATAAATTCTGTGTAGAACAATTGAGAATTGAAGCCGCTAAATAATGTCAGACAGTACTTATTTAAGAAAATGCACCATTATGCAAAATGCTAGTATGTCATCTAAGAGCAACATTTACATGGGGTGCCTTCTGTGTGGAGTCTGCATGTCTTCCCTGTAGTCGCACGGGCTACCTCCCTGTGCTCCAGCTTCCTCCCTCATCCCAAAGTAGGTTGGTTGGACACTATATTGGCCCCCGGTGTGAATGTGTGCCTTTTGTGGAAGGTTGGGCTGGCAACTCGCCACTGTAAAAACTCCACCACTGCCAATCAAGAGCGAACAGATTGATCCGCTGTGGCGACCCCTAACCGGGAAAAGCCGAAAGGTGGAGACACGCATACTCTGTAATCTAGAGAGTACGCTTTTTTGAACATTTAGAAAACCGTGTGTCTTTTTTAAGACATGATATGCCTGTGGCTGTCTAAATTAATTTGTTGTTTATAAAGAGGATTGCTAATCCAAAACAGCAATATCTTTAGTGGGTGTAAGGACATTTGAAAATGACACATGCATTATCAAGTGTTTGGGTGGGCATCATTTTGTAAGATGTACACATTTACATTTATTAATACTAGGTGGGGTGGGGCAGCAGTAAGAGATTGTGAGTACGAAATGGAATTCTCTGAATACACCCATAACCGATTAATATTACCATTTTGATTGTCAAGAATTCTTGCACTAAGCGATTGAAAGGTAAGCCTTTGTACAAGTAGGCCGCCACACACTCTCAAATGAGTGTTTGTGCGTGTATCTACTTGCCTAGCTGTGCATATCTATTTATATGTTTTTTTTCCTAACAGTGGACCCCAGATAAAGGATGCAAATCATGCAATGAAATGTTCATATCATTTTTATTGTACAATTTCAAGGGGTTGGACAAGACATCAAAACATCTCCCCTCTGAGTGGTGCAACCCATTTTTTTTACTCATGGTCCCCTTAATTAAATATACCAACTCCTGGGTCATAACACTTTGAAGAAAGGGAACGGTTTTAATTATCAGCCTTATTCCATGATACTGCTCCCAGTGAATTAGCTCTGTAATAAAATCAACTGTCTGTTACACTATGTAGATTAATTTTTGTTTAGCTACACTTGGCACATCATTTACTTGCACTTTTGCTGCATCATCAACAGTTTATTTACACTCTTGACATATCATCAAAGTTGCTAAAACTCTCCTATATGTACCTTATTTATGCTACTTCCAAAGAACTAAAATAAAAATTTACACAATATGCACACACACACACACACACTACAGATAATGGTCCAGATTCCAAAAGAGTTGCAAATCTCAGTGTAAGTCTGCATTGATTCTGAAAGACTTGCTGTCAGTGTAAGTGACTTTCTTTGTTGTAAGACCAGATTCCAAAATCCCTGCTCTCAGTCACTTACGCATGCTGGCTTGCTAAAAGCACCCCTCCTAAACCCAAATGTACTACTTGTTTAATTTAAAAATACCAAATAAAATTTAAAACATAAATTCAAACATGAACCACATATTTCTTTTACTGCACCATAAAATAAGTAACTCTACACACTGCATTAACAAAAAAAGAGACAGATACCCTAAAACACCCTAGTACAGTTAAAACAACCATCCTAAATCCAAACCTAGACTTTAATATAAAAATGCTAAATAAAATTAAAAAAATGAAAGAGAGCAGATTTCTTATTTACTAAGGTATTAACAGGTTTATGTGCTACACACAAAAATCAATGCATAAAATCTCCCAAAAACAATACTTTCCACCTTAATTAACCCCCAAAACAAAGCATGTTCTTCATAAAACAAAACAAGTTAAAATGAAATAATAATGTCTAAAGAAAATACTAATCACAGTGAACCAATCAGAAAATGACACTGCCAGTAAAATGGATCTGATTCCATCTAAATTCACAAAAAAATAAATTAACTGAAGTTTACTGTAAGTAAACTATGAAACTATCAAGTCCTAATGTAAGTCTCACAAAAATCACTAAAATGCATAAAATAAATAATCTGTCACTTCATTAAATAAAAATAAATAAAATTTACTTTAGGAGCAATATAAAAAGGGTCTATGTTCAGTTACCGAATTTGAAAAAGCAAGAACCGTGAAACAACAACAAATGGGACAATAATCGAACTACAACAGCATTGAAAAAAATTACATCAAGTGGCCATAGTTGGCCAACAACCAGGAAGTAACACAATACATAAGGTAAGACTTTTTCCCACTGGAGTGCAATCCTGGAGTCAGTATATATAGTTAGGGAGTGTTGGGGGCACAGCCGCCCACCTTGGTTGGTTGTGCAGTGTTGGCCAGCTCTGGCTATTCACTGTTCAATGATTGTCCTGTTCACGATTTTCCTTTCGCTGTTTCTCGGTTTGCTTTTTTCAGATTTGGTAGCCGAACCAAAGATGCATAGAAAGCCACTCACAAGATTGTCCATTAATAAAACCTACACAAATACCTAAAGCCTTATTCAATAGAAGCTTAGATGATTGTCACAACCCATTAAAGTCAACAGCCAGCCCTACTCTAATATGCAAAAAACAATACAAATATATAAATGGTTAAACAATTCACATAGCCCACTGAATGCGAAGCACTGCTGGAGCAGAAAAAGTGCAGTCAAAACATATACATAGAATACATGGGTTCTGGGTTTTGTGATGCATAAAATATCTTCTAGTTTAGGTCTAGACAACAAATATTGCTACTTATTGTGATATTTTATGAATCACACATATAATGCAAGCACATGTACAATTTTAAGCTTTTAAATTAGCAGCTCCTTTGTACTCTGTGTTTAATGCACATTACTTCAGTGAGAGGATGCCTGAGGAATGGAGAAAAAGTGTTTTGGTACCGAAGAATAAGGGTGATGTGCAGAGCTGTAGTAACTACAGAGGGATTAAATTGATCAGTCACAGCATGAAGTTATGGGAAAGAGTAGTGGAAGCTAGGTTAAGAAGGGATGTGATGATTAGTGATCAGCAGTATGGTTTCATGCTGGGACAGATCACTACAGATGCAATGTTTGCTGTGAGGGTATTGATGGAGAAGTACAGAGAACGTCAGAAGGAGTTGCATTCTGTTTTTGTAGACTTAGAGAAAGCATATGACAGGGTGCCTAGAGAGGAGTTGTGGTATTGTATGAGGAAGCCAGGAGTGTCAGAGAGGTATGTAGGAGTGGCACAGGATATGTATGAGGATAGTGTGACAGCGGTGAGGTCTGTAGTGGGAGTGACAGATGCGTTTAAGGTGGAGGTGGGGTTACATCAAGGATCAGCTCTGAGCCCTTTCTTATTTGCAATGGTGATGGACAGGTTGACAGACGAGATCACCCCATGGACTATGATGTTTGCAGATGACATTGTGATCTGTGGTGAGAGTAGGGAACAGGTGGAGGAGGCCGTGGAGAGATGGAGATATGCTCTAGAGAGAGAAGAGGAATGAAGGTCAGCAGGACTAAAATTGAATATATGTGTGTGAATGAGGGGGAGGATAGAGGAATGGTGAGGATGCAAGGAGTAGAGGTGGCGAAGGTGGATGAGTTTAAATACTTGGGATCAATAGTTCAGAGTAACGGTGAGTGTGGAAGAGAGGTGAAGAAGAGAGTACAGGCAGGATGGAGTGGGTGGAGAAGAGTGTCAGGAGTGATTTGTGACAGACTAGTACCAGTAAGAGTGAAAGGGAAGGTCTACAAGAGGGTAGTGAGACTAACTACATTATATGGGTTGGAGACGGTGGCATTGACAAAAAGGCAGGAGTTTGAGCTGGATGTGGCAGAGTTAAAGATGTTAAGATTTGCATTGGGTGTGATGAGGGTGGACAGGATTAGGAATAAGTATATTAGAGGGTCAGCCAGGTTGGAAGGTTTGGAGATAAAGCCAGAAAGTCAAGATTAGGTTGGTTTGAACATGTGCTGAGGAGGGATGCTGAGTATATTGGGAAAAAGATGCTAAGGATGAAGCTACCAGGTAACAGGAAAAGAGCAAGGCCTAAGATAAGGTTTATGGATGTGGTGAGAGAGGACATGCAGGTGGTTGGTGTGACAGAGCAAGATGCAGAGGGCAGGAAGAAATGGAAACACATGATCCGCCTATGGCGACCCCTAATGGGAACAGCTGAAAGAAGATGATGACTTCAGTTGCTCAAATGATCGAGTATATTAAAAGTCAAACATTTGTGCAATGAGAATATTGTATTTGGGTGAGATCAGTTTGTTACTTTTTTCTACTGGCTGTTAATGTGGGCAGGGTGTTTGTAGTCTTTTGTAACACTGCCGATGTAATTTTATTTATTCTGCTAGCAGTGGCTACAGTTTCAGGGATCTATCTCCCTTCTTCAAGTAGGTACAACTGTGAATTTGGCTTATGTAAGTTTGTGGATGTGGAAGGCATGAGGATGAGTGGGGGACCTGCCCCTCCCATAAAACATTTTTTTGTATCATGTTATTTGCAATTTTCCTTAACTCTTGGTATTTTAGTGCTGGTGTTTTTGTAGGTCAGTGTTATGTGTGTTCTACTTCAAATTATGCATATGTGTATACATATATCTATATAAAATACATACTGAATACTTCTCCCCCTCCCCCCCAAAAAAAACACCACATACACTCACAAAAACATGCAGAGCCATATGTTAATGTTTTTTTAACATACCTTGACGTTCTTGGACTTTTATGAAAAAAAAATGTCAGGCATTTTCATCTTGACATATCATTTAATATTCAAAGTTCAACGGTTGTCCATGGACCTCACAAGAGATTATTAAACACCAATTTCTACCAGTATAAAGGCCAATATACCTTTTTGCCACACTGTGAATCTATCTTTTTTTTAAATACCACTAAACTATCAACCATTCTAATATCCATTTGCATGGAGTTCTGTCTTCTTCTTGGTCTGTATTGAAATTAATTCTTATCTAGTTTGTTGCACAATGCCTTAATATCTACTATAAACTCATTCAGGTACATTTATCACAATGTAGAAAATGTATTCCCATTAAGCAACCTTGTTCAGGACTTTAAAGGCATTTACAAATACAAATACAATCACTCCTTAATTGTCTACAGTAGACAGAAAATAGATTGAACATTTTCAGTCTAATTTAATATCAAACATCTGAAAGTCCTGTTATATTCTTGTAAAAAAAAAAAAAAAACAAACAAAAAAAAAACCTCTGGACTCTTTCTAGTCTAACTATATATGTTCTAGAAAAGACACAAAAACAGCCACATTCCATAGACCGCATCTAATGATTGTTTTATAAACTAGATCAAAACTAATTTTTTCATACAGGAGACAATTTTCAATAAGGTACTTATTGATGAATACGTATTTCTGAAATATCTTGTTCACCTTTCCACAAACTTCAATTGATTGTCAATAATGATGCCTAGATCTTCATAGAGCAAGCTTTCCTTTTTAATGGCACCATCCAAACTGTATGGGTAAACTAAATTATTTTTACCCATATGTCACACCCTATAAAGTAGAAGTCATTGGCCTGAGCCCACCGCAATAAGGATTCAAGGAAAAGTTGAACTTCATGTTGCTCATTTATTGAAGTAACCACCCCAGCAATCTTTACATCTTTGGCAAGCTTCCCAACTCATCATTTAACTATAGCTGGAAAAGAAGACATAAATACATGAAAAAGAAAAGGGCTCAGTACTGAGCCTTGAGGCTACTCAAGATATAACAAATGATTTGGATCTGAATCCTTGAGTAGTCACATTTGCTTTCATATTCTATAACTAGTTTACTAGCCACTTAATTACATAACTATTAAAATTCCATTTCTCGAAGCCATGTATAATTTGCTGATGAGGAAATATATTAAAGGCCTTGGATAAATCCAAAATTATCACATTAACTGCCAGATCCATATCCAAGGTTTCAACTATAGCAGAGGAGAAACTAATTAGATTAGTTGTGGCAGACCTTCCTGTTGAAAAAGCATGTTGGTGAATATCATTAAAGATTTTACCCACCAAATTCTGTATCACTGAAAACCACAAAAGTCCAGATAAGTACACCAAAGCTTAAAACTGCAACTGGGTACACTTTGAAAGTTTAATGGTGCGCGTTATATCCAAAAATCCAAAATTGTCTTGATTTGCTAGTATCTTCCTGTATCAATATTTGCATAGAACAAAAAAATGATCAGGTTATTAAAGTAACATTTGCAGCTTTAAAATGTTACTTGTTGCCCTGACGTTATATACATTTTCTTGCCTGAGATAAACTGATGTTATCAATAAATAAATTCTTGTGGGTCTGTAATCAAACTAATAATGCACTGTAGTGAAATATAAAGGTTGCAACTTCATTGCTGAATGGAAAATTCAGTAAAATTTTTCTCCCTGTCAAAAACTCAAATGAAACCAACATTGTATTAATTCTTTAGCATGTCATGCATTTCTGCACCATTATAAAATTAATCATAACTGTTGAATTATTTTACCTTGTGACCCTCAGACCTTAATTTATACAAAATATATTTTCAGTGTGCAGTTCTCTGCCCACTACTATACATGTATTTGTTCTTTCAGTTGACATCATTTAACTCTTTCAGTACTTCTACATGCGAGGATTTATCATCACTGTCTGCAATTTTTTCTTGTAGCCCAACTCTTCAGGTAAATAATAAAATCTGCAACTGCATAAAACAGTACTAATAATATTCAACTGATCTTTACCATACTGTTTTATAGCATACAGTACTGCCTTTAATTCAGCTTGCTGAGCTGACCTGTAATCCAATAACTCAATTACGTTAGTCCATGCCTCAGGTGTGCTCTGGTAAACTATAATTTCTGTATGAAATGTATAAAATCTTGAATAATTTACATATACACATTTATTACAAGAACTGAACTGATCTGATTCTGGAGCTTTACTGGTCTTTCCTTTATGAGTATGTGAAGTTTCCTCATACAGTAAATTACATTGCACTCTTTTCTTACATGAGAACTGAACCTGTAGCTGCACTGACATATACTGTTTATGCTGCAATATTTTCTTGCATGAGATCCAAACCTTTGACTGTACTGCCACTTTTAAAAATGTAACATTGACTTTATATTCTACATTCTGGAAAGCTAGCAAAACATCATTTAATATCTGTAAATGCTATTTTTTCCTAAAGGTTCTACTTTTTGATGCATTTGGATTTTAACATTTATGCCAGAAGTTACTTTACATGTCACACTAAAATGGTGCTCTATGTACAAGCTGATATTGGCAAGACTACACGTAGGATTAATGATCATGCTCAGGCAATTAAAAAGAAAGATCTCTGGAAGGCTTTAACTAAGCACAGTTTGGAATGTGTTTAATTTCAGTAAATTTGTGTCCAGTATTTTGGAACACATCCCAACAAATATGACAGATGGGGATTTAAATTACATTTTAGAAATTAAGGAAACACATTGGCAATTGTTTTTAAAGCCGTATGTAATACCATGTATTAATGACAGTGTAAACATGTGTTATTTAAAGTTTTTGACAACCTGTTAATTTAGTTGAGTTACTTTAAATGAAGACTTTTGGATTTGTGGAACATGATCATGTGATGTTTCATGGTGACGTTTAAAACCAGCTGGAAGCTGAATATTTTGTGCTATGATGAAGTTCTTTAATTATAAGAATGAAATAATTTAATAGTAAACTTTCAAAGTGTACCCAGTTGCATTTTTAGTTTTTTAAATTGTGCATCATTGTTAGGAGAATTCTTTCAAAGCATTTGCCAATACGACATTTTCAGTTTTAGACTTGTAACTGTCTTTGCTTATAGAATCAATAATGGAATTTTTCCAATGAGGACCAGTTTCAAATGTCTGTGTTAGTTGAAGAACACATTTGTCCCTTATCTTTTGGAAACAGCAGAGCACCCGTGTCACCTATCTGTCATAAACAAAGTAGCATGAATGCCATTTAACTGTCATAAGTGGAGTAACATCTATGTCATCAATCTTTCATAAACTCAACAGTACCTATGTCTTCTATTTGTCATAAACAGAACAGCATCTAGCTCATGTAACTGTCTTAAAAGGAATAGCACGTGTGTCATGTATCTGTCATAAACAGAGAATACCATGTATGACATCTATTCATCATAAACAGAAAATTACATATGCCATCTACTTGTCATAAACAGAATAGTATATATGTCATAGGTAAGTACTAGGCTATCGGCCATAGGGTCTATACAAGCCTAGCCAAAAACGCTTTCGCCACCCAAGAAAATTATTTTCCTGTGCCCCTATCGAGCAGAGCCACAGAGGTGATCCCTGGGGTGAATTTCCTATTTCCCATCTAATCATCAAGATCTTTCCTTGAAGAGTGCTAATGAGGAGCTTTGTTTGATATAGATAGGTAGTTTGTTCCAGAGTATGGGAAGTCTCTGGGACAGGAATCTATCCCTCCAGCATGTTCTGTTTATTGTGGTGACAGGGTTTAGGTCCCTAGAGCGTGTAGCTCGGAGGGATTGGGATTTCTTTAAGTGGAGCATGTCCAACAGCTCTGGGTTTGACATAGCTTTGTATGTTAGGTAGAGATCGCCTCTGAGTAGGCAATATGCAACGGAGTAAAGCTGGAGTTTTTTGAGACGGTCTGCATAGGGTATCTGCTTGAAGCCGGTAATCCTCTTTGTGAGGTATTTCTGTGGCCTTTCCAATTGTTGTAGATGTCTTGTGAGGTACATATCAAAAGGGGCATTGTACTCTATAATGGGTCTGAGTGACGAATAGAGGAGAACAGTGGCCTCTTTTTTTCCTGGATGAGAAACCTTTTGGGATGAGGTGTGCCACATAGAGGGATTTCCTGACTACTGTGGCGATGTGATTATCAAAGGAGAGACTACTGTCCACCTGTGTCTCAAGGTCTCTTATCACACTTTCGGTGTTAAGTAGACTACCACCTATGTGGTAGCTCATGAGTGCAGTGTTTTTACCAAAGGGGATGACATTGCACGTTTTGGCATTGAGCTTGAGGCCATGGCTTTGACGCCAGGCATCTGTCTCAGTGAGGCCCTTTTGTAGGATGTCCACATCGTTAGGAGTTTCAGTTATGGCTCCTAGTTTGCAGTCATCTGCAAACTTCATTAGCCAAAGACCTTCTGTGTTAGCCTGTACTTCAGAAAAGTAGATACCAAACAGGAGAGGACCCAGGACTGAACCCTGTGGTACTCCACTTGTCACTGGTCTGAAGTCGGATTTGGGGTCTGCTACTTTCACAGTGTGGGTTCTGTCAGTGAGCCAGTTGGCAACCCATCTTGTGACATAGGGATTAGTGAGTTTATCTATAATTCCAGAGTGGGAGATGGTGTCAAAAGTCTTGGTGAGATCTTGATAGGCTGTGTGAACCACCTTACCCTCGTCTACAGTTTTGGTGACTGCTTCAAAGAAGTCAGTCAGGTTTAGGAGACATGATCTGACTTTTAAAACCTGAACTGGGTGGGGTCCAGAGTTTGGAGATTTCCAATGTCTTTGTTTATAAGTTCCATGATGATATGGTCCATGGCCTTGCAGACCAGGCTTGTTAGGCTAATGAGGTGGTAGTTCCCAGGGTCCGTGGTGGCTCCCCCTTTGTGGAGTGGGTTAACCATCGCTGTGCGCCATTCAGTGGGCACAAAGCCTGAGGTGAGGCTATGATTGAACATGGTGCTTAGGTGGGGTGCCAGTTCATTCTGTAGTTCATGTAGAACACAGCCTGGGATGTTGTCAGGTCCCATGGATGCTGTGTTCTTGACTTTGGAGAGTGTGATTTTCACCTGTGCAGCAGTGATTACAGGAACTTTGCATTCTTCCGGTATAGAGATGGGCCCTTTAGGGGGGGGGGAAAGTTAGCACTGAACCTATCTGCCAGAATGTTGGCAATATCAGTTGGTTCTGTTTATTTAGTGCCATTGTGCTGTAACTCAGAGCAGATCTGAGTGTTGCCATTGAGATTCTTGACATAGCTATAGAATGCTTTGTGGTTTTCTTTAGAATCAGTGGCCATTTTGTTTTCATAACTAGCTTTGGAGGATTTTATGAGGGATTTCAGCTTCTTACTGAGGCTGACCAGGAAGTTTTTCCAGTCATGGGATTTTACTCTTTTTTGCAACAGTTTCTTTCTTCTGGTGTAGAGTTTGTTTATAGCAGGGGACCACCAGATTGGCTTCCTTTTTTTAGAGGATAGCATCTTGGTTCTGTTAGGGATAGCATGATCCATGCACTCGTGTAAGTGCTTATAAAGTGCATTTGTGTAGGATTCAGCAGTTGTACCTCTATTGTCCGTCTGCATGGGTGTCATGAAGTTTGCCACTTCTGTCTTAAGAAGCGTGAAGTTGGCTTTGGAGAAATTCTTTATGGTGGTTTCCCTAATGGGGTGTGAGGGCAGGATGTGGATGTCTAGGCTGATTAGCTTGTGGTTGGATCTGACCAACAAGAAATTGACCTCTGGTGTGGAACACCGGTCACACATGTTGGTAATTACCAGGTCTAGGATATTGCTGCCTCTGGTGGGGGTGTGGATAAGTTGATCCAAGTCACTGGAATTTATGAATTCCAGAAAACGTTGAGCAAAAGAGTTGGTACATGAGTAGTTTTCCCAGTTAATGGTGGGGTAGTTGAAATCGCCCATTATTAGGGTGTTGGGATGTACCCTAATATTTTCCAGTGTATCAAGAAATGAGGTGTGGGAATCCTGGGGCATGGTGAGGGACCTGTAGCAAGTTACAATTTGGATTGCAGTTTTGCCCAGGGTTAGTTGCAGTTGGATAATCTCAGATGCATTATGCTGAGCAACTAGCCTGGAGGTGTGGATATCCTTAATGAATATGGACACTCCTCCACCTTTAGTGTTTTGGTCCAGGTTAGGTATCCGAAAGGTGTGGTATGAATTATAGCCTGGTAATGCAGGGGTGCTCTCTGTAGCCTTGAACCAGGTCTCTGTCACTGCACAGATGCCGATGTTCTCCATTTTAAGGAGTGCCTTGAGTGAATGTATTTTGAGGTTTAGACTTCTAGCATTGAGTAGTATTACCCATCAGATGTTGCTTGCTTGCTGTCTGTCATACCCAGAATAATACCTATTTCATGTGTCATAAACAGAATAACATGTATGAGATCTGATATAAGCAGAGCACCATGTTTGTCACCTGTCTATCATAACAAGAACAACACTTATGTCATCTGTAAAACTTTTAAAGGCTACACAGTTGTCACATATTGAAAATTCAAGTTTAAACACTTATAGCATAGTACAGAAGTTAAACAACACAAATGACGTTATGAATTCAAAAACTGACCGCACTATATTTAACTTTAGCTAAGTGCTTTCTTTCTTTCATTTATTAGAACTTCTTCAAAGCTAAAACATTGCCTTTAAGTCATTTTTTATATACTTAAAAATATCTTGTGACCTACTTTCAAAATTAATAATTGATTCATTTCTTAAAAAGACAAATTACATAAATCAGTAGCTGTATAAAAACTTTTCGGGTAAATAATTAATTAAACAGTCATATTTCAAAAAACGTTTAATTTTTGTTATGTTAACTTTATATACGTAGTGACTTTAACAAACATGTAATATTGATGTTTTCATTTAAGTCTGGTGGCTTGTCTACTTGTAATAAAATCTGCCAATTGACTTCTTTTACCTCCAACCTGCTATTTAAGTCATTGCCAAATAATTCTTGTACTATGTAATCAATAATAAAAAAAGTAAACTTTTGAAAGCCTTTACAATGGAAAGCATGTTTAGCAAGGGCATTTGTAAAATCTTTATTCTTAACAGCTAATGTGTGTTCATAAATTCTCTTTGAAATTTTTTTGTGGTCTTACCCACATAATAACTTTCACACGACTCACATGTTGCCAAATAACCACTAAATTAGACTTACATGTAAGTCTTTCTTTGACCCATATTTGTTTCTTTGAATGCCTTAATATGATATTAGACCCTTCACTGTTAAATCTGCAATACTTAGCTGTGGCACTTGCACCTGCCAGATCTGTTACAAACCTGTATTGTTGATGTCCTTTCAAGTAACCCTTTTAAGTTATGATTCTTCTTATAATTAAATGTAGGTTTTATTCCAACAACTAATGAAAAATCTTTGTTACCAAGAGTAATCTTCCAGTTATTGTTGACTGTTTCTCTAATTTTTCAAAAGTCTACAAACACGGGGAGTGGAAATGCTCTCATATTACTTTTATAAAATCTGTTTTTATATTGGGAAAATTTGTGTTTCTACAAATTTTGACTTCTTCAATAATTTTATCTAATGTACTGACAAGATACCCCCTGACACATGTTATATAAAATAAATATTTTTCCTCAGCTTTAAATGTGTAAAACATTGCATGAAAGAGTAAAGGCTAAAAGTGCTACATGCAGAATCGAATGTACTAAGCAGTTAGAGACAAAGATGTCCAGCTCAGCAATATAGTTATGCTCAAAATATGCGTAAAAAAGTAAAAAAAATATTTTCTTAAGCTAGCAACATGTGGCTATGGGCTTAAAAAGTTAGTAACAGATGGCATCCTGTGAGAAATGTTAAAGAAGCATAATAAGTACTTTTGAGTTACTGAGTAATGACTAACATATATTTGTAAGGAGATAATTGACAGAAGTGAGGATATGGTGATCTGTGAAAAAGGAAAAACGAGACTTTGCAAGAAATGTGTCTAATGATCTACAAGAAAATAGAAACTGATGGGGTAAAAATATTAGCTGCAGACAAACTAAAAGTGTCAAGAAAGAAGAACTAAAGACTATATAACCAAGAACTATTTGCATTATTTTAGGACATTTCTCTTTAGTGCAGAGAAATTAAAAGGAAGAGCAAAACTTGATATCATCCATGTTATACTGCATTGATATAATTTTGAAAGCAGTGTTTGGTTGGCAATAATAAATATATATATTCTTTGTCAGTCAGTCTGTTTGTTATTTTATTTATGGTGAGCCAACAGTCCTAAAACCTTTTATAATCCATACAAGTCCACCACAACAAACACTTCCACCCATCGCTACCAACTTCCAGTTGTAAGTTTTGAACAGCTCAGCAGTTCCAGTCTTCCACATTTGTGTAAAGTACCTGGTTTCATTTCAGCATCTGTTGTGTGGCATTTCACCATCAATTCATCAGAAAGGAGAATTCCATTTGAACTTTTGATAGCAGTCTGAACACCTGTCTTTGATCTTTTGGTTGGTAAGCTTCTTTTGATCTTAACATGGATGCCATCAGGTACATACGTGTTATATGTCCACGCACAGTTGCTATAGATTTAAATCAGACCCCAGACAAAGTCTGGACTCTTTTAAGGCAATGGTATGAACAAGCAAGTAGTTTTGTTAAAAGTAACAAAGCTTTATTTGGTACTAGTAAAAGTGATAATAAAGTCTTATTTGTGCAAATGGAGTCAGTGTTATGATCAGTATTTGCAAAAATACTGAACTTCAGTTGAATGTATACATTGTGATATCAGATATCACTGTTTCTGTATTACATGTCACAAAACTGGTTTAGAAAAAAAAAATAACAGCAAAATTTACACAAGACGTGTGAAGGCTGCCAGCCTAGCCAGATATAATTTTATAGATACTTCTGTCATCTGTAAATATTAATGTGAATCACAGACTTGTTGTCTTAAATGGAAAAAATGCTCTTACAAAAATGTGGCAACAGTGCTCTCTACTGACTCAGTAAAAACATGTTGTGACCCTTTGATCTAATATATAATCTCGTATTTATCTGAGATCTCTGAACTCTTGACTAGCACTGTATAGTAAGTAGTATCTTGTGCTTTTATTATTTATTATTAAATATTTTAAAACCTTTCCACTGTGTCTGTTTTGTGTAGAGATAATTTAAACTGTAGAGTATATTGCATATTTATAGTGATTACTGTACCAAGTCACTCTAGTAAGCCTTGACTGTTTAGTTATACTTCCAATTGGATAATAATATTGCACAGTAATGATTGGGCACCCTTTTAAGGGCCTTTGAGTAGCTGATAAGTATTAGCTGGGTGGTGGCAGTGGTTTATACCATATAGTCTGGGTAAAAGGGTCACAGCTGGAAAACCTGTGCCAGCCTTCCCCAGGGGTGTCTGTGTGGTTGTATAAATTCTTATCTCAAAGTGTGTGTGTGTCAGCTACTTGGGCAGGGACACAAAGCAGTCATTGAACAGAGAGGGCGCTGGATATTTTAGCTTGCCCAGCTGGCTGAGATATGGACCCTATAGCTGTGCGACTGGGGAGTCTAATGGGGACCTAGAGAGCAAGGTAGCAACCAGCCCCGGACTGACTGTGATCTCTGATTGCTCTTAAGGGAAATTGCACTTTCCTCTGTGTGTTTGTTTTCCTTTCTTCCTATATGAGAAGCCCCTCTCTGGTGTTAGTGGTGAGGATTGAGGCTCCTTGGTTGCTGGGCCAGGGTACAGGTGTCACTTATTAATTGTTTTGCAGTGGTGGGATATCCACACCATATATTAATTGTTTTGCAGTGGTGGGATATCCACACCATATATTAATTGTTTAGCAGAGGTGGGATATCCACACCATATATTAATTGTTTAGCAGAGGTGGGATATCCACACCATATATTAATTGGTTGGCAAATACTAACTGGCTTGTAGTGGTGTGGGTAGAGTGAATTCCTGTAGCTTGGGTGCAGTGAGCTTTGAAGGTGTTTTGTACTCTAAATCAGCCATGCAGTGAGTACTCAGAGTTCAGATCGCACTTTTATTTCTTTTGTTAGCTTAGTTAGTCAGGGTCAGCAGGCTGCATGTCAGCAGAGGAGTATGGAAAGCTGACAAGGAGCCAGCTGGCGGAGATGTGCCAGGCTAGGGGACTGGTGCATGGAAACCTGACTAAGGCAGACCTGATTTCAGCCTTGGTTACAGCTGCATTAAAAAACAGCAACCAGGAGGACAATCGGACTGGCAGTGGAGATATAATACCCTCGGAGAGTGGACAGCTCAACCTTTCTGCAGAGGACTTAAAAAGCCATCTGGAGCTAAAGAGACTTGAGTTAGAGGCCAGGCATTTGGAGATAGAAGCAGAGGAAAAAGAGAGGAAGAGGCAGCATGAGAAGGAGATGCTGACTCTTCACCAGAGTCATGGAGGTAATTGGGAAGGGAGTAACTGGACCCCAGAAGCACAACAGGTCATTAAATTTCTTCCACAGTTTAAAGAGGGGTATACTTTTGATAGTTTCATATGTTTGAAAGGATATGCAAACAGTATAGTGTTGACCAAAGGCTCTGGGTACAATTCCTGACCCCCTTACTCCATGGTAAAGCTGTAACTGTGTTGTCTAAAATGTCTGACGTTGACTGTTTTAATTACACTGTTGTTAAGCATTGTTTTTTTAGAATTATTTAAGCTAACATCTGAAACGTATAGGGAAAAGTTTTGTGAGCATAGACGCAAGGCAGATGAAAGTGTGTTTGAATATGTTGCTGAACTGAGCACTTATTTCTATTGGTGGGTGAGTGGATGTCAGGTCACCACTTTTGAAAGGCTGGCAGACCTTTTGGTGAGGGAACAAGCCCTTAGTACCTTGCCAGAGGACATGAGGATCTGGTTAGCAGGTAGACAATGTGCTACTTCAGATGAGTTGATGAAGAAGGGAGACCTATACCTAACAGGCAGGGCAGCCCTGCACAGGAAGGGGACCCCCAGTACTGCTCATTGGTCTAAAAGAACCCATGGTGGGCAGCAGAGACTGCCCAAAAAGAATCTGCCAGTAGCAAGGGAAGCCACTAGTCCAGGTACACGTCCAGGAGCTAGGTTTAAATGTTTTGAATGCAACCAGTGGGGCCATGTGGCATACAGGTGTCCATGGAAGCAAGGTGGGGAACAAAAAGTGAGGGAGCCAGTAAGTGGGAAAGACAAAATGCCAATAGTAGGTTGTCTTGGGACAACAAGGGTACCAAACTACCACCAGATATTATATCCTATTGTAGTGAATGGCAAATAGGCCATTGCCAAGAGAGACACAGCCTCTGATATAACCATTGTAAAGCCTGCAATTGTTACAGAGGAGCACTACTTGCCTAGGCAGTATACTCCAGTCAGGGCTTTAGGAGGGATCCCATTCCAAATACCTTTGGCTAGGGTTCACCTTGACTGGGATGGTGGAAATGGAAGCCAGCAAGTAGGTGTGTTTGAGGATATACCTGCAGATGTGATAGGGAATGATTTTGATAGTGCAGTAGCCTGTGCTTGTACAGTTACGCGCAGCCAGGCTTGGAGCCAAGCAAGTAAGAGACCCAGACAGACTACATACTTGCAGCCAGGACTGGTGAGGTGGTTACTTCAGGGAGGGAGCTACCCTGTAGCAGTGAGACTGAAGGTGAGCCACAGCTGCTTGAGGGTACTGATGGTCCCTTGGGCAGAGTGACTGCAAAGGTAGAGGTGAGTAACCCAGGTTGACAGTGAGGCACCACTGTCAGAGGATGCCAGACCTCCTGTGGAAGGGGAGCTGGGAAGGGTTACAAGGAGACAGTTGAGACATGCTCAGCTCTCAGACCCTACATTGCAAGGTCTGAGGCAGGTAGCTAGGGAGGCACCTGATTCTCAAGGAAAGGGGGATCTGTATACTGGGACAGAGGGTTACTATACAGAGAGTGGACCCCTGAGGGAGGGCTAGAAGTTGAGAGAGTACAGCAGTTGGTAGTGCCTAGAGCCTACCATATGGCGTGTCTAGCCATAGCCCATGATATTCCCTTTGCAGGTCATATGGGCATAAAACATACATAGAGGCATATTATGCAGAACTTCTATTGGCCTGGAATTTCCAGAGATGTAACAGAGTACTGCAGGACCTGTGAGCTGTGCCAAAAGGTAGGCAAGGCAGGAGACATGGTGAGAGCTCCTTTGCCTGTGACTGAGGAGCCATTTCAGAGGGTAGCTATGGATATTGAGGGTCCTCTGAGTACCCCAAGTTCCACAGGGAAAAATAATATCCTAGTGGTAGTGTATATGCTACACGATACCCTGAGACAGTGGCTTTGTCCTCCAGTGAGGCAAAGAAGGTGGCAAATGCTTTGTTAGAGATTTTCAGCAGGGTAGGTTTCCCAAAAGAAATACTGACTGACAGAGGTGCTAATTTCATGTCAGACCTGCTGGCTTGTCTGTGGAAGTCCTGTGGGGTGAAGCACATGAAGACCACCCCCTACCATCCCCATACTAATGGTCTTGTTGAGAGGTTTAACTCTGCAATCAAGTCTATGCTACGGGCATTTGCAGATCAGTTTAAGAGGGAGTGGGACAAATATTTGCCCCATCTGTTGTTTGCTTACGGAGAAGTTCCCCAGGAATCCACATGTTTTTCACTCTTTGAGTTGATGTATGGGCATAGGGTGAGGGGACCTCTAGATTTAATTCCAGATGAGTCGGAAGGTGAGTGCGAGTCTCACAAGGAGTCTGTTGTGGCATACGTCCTAAACCTCAGAACAAGGCTCAGAGAACTCATGGGCTTGGCCCAGGAGAACCTGGCAAAAGCCCAACAACAGAAAAAGGTGTGGTATGACAGGAATGTTCGAGCTAGAGAGTATGCTGTGGGGCAAAAGGTAATGGTTCTTAATCCTGTCAGACACAACAAGCTGCAAGCAGCTTGGGAGAGACCCTACAAGGTGGTAAGAAAGGTAAGTGATGTTAACTACATGGTGGAACTCCTAGGCAGAAGGCAGGGGCACAAATCATACCATGTTAACATGATGAAACCTTACCATGATAGGGAGGCCCTTGTGCTGAGCATTTGCAGTGAATTGCAAGAGGAGTCTGAGGGAGATCTGGGGAGTGATCTCCTCAGTGAAGCTCGGGCTGACAGTTCAGTGGAAGAGGTAGCAATATCCCAGCAGCTATCTTCTACCCAGGTTCGAGAAATCCAAGCAGTGTTGCAGGAATTTGGGGACATGTTCACTGGGAAACCAGGGTCACCCACCTGGGGCAGCACTAGGTGGACACAGGACCCCAAAGGCCTATTATGCAGGCCCCTTATAGGGTGCCTGAGAGAGTCAAACAGACTGTGAGGGAGGAGGTACAGAAGATGTTGGAACTAGGGGTGATTCAAGAGTCTGGTGCCAAAGAAGGATGGCAGCACCAGGTTCTGTGTGGACTACAGGAAATTAAATAGTCACATAGAGTCAGATGCTTACCCCATGCCTAGGATCTTACAACTATTGATCTTACCAAGGGTTAATGGCAGGTGGACTCCCAGTGCTAGAGAGAAGTCAGCCTTTGTGACTGCTTTTGGCTTGTATGAGTTCACAAAGATGCCCTTTGGGATGAAGAATGCCCCAGCGACTTTCCAGTGGCTGGTAGACCATATTCTAGTAGGAGCAGGAGGGTTTGCCCGTGCATACCTAGATGATATTGCCATCTACAGCCATTCCTGGCCAGAGAACCTTCAGCATGTCAGGGAGGTGCTGGGCAGACTACAGAGGGCAGGGCTGACCATTAAGTTGAGCAAATGTCAGGTTGGTATGGCAGAGGTCTCCTACCTAGGACATAGAGTGGGGAGTGGTAAGATAAGGCCAGAACCTGCCAAAATGTAAGCCATTCAGGCATGGCCTCACCTGATACTAAAAAGCAGGTGAGGGCATTTTTAGGGACAGCAGGGTACTACAGAAAGTTCATCCCCAGTTATAGTATCATAGTTGCTCCCCTTACAGACCTGACAAGGAAAAACAGGCCAGATAAGGTAGTGTGGACCCCAACATGTGAGCAGGCATTCCAGAAACTTAAAGAATCTTTGGGAGGATCCCCTGTGTTAGCCAATCCAGATTACAGAAAATAATTTGTAGTGCAGGTGGATGCTTCGAACCATGGGGTGAGGGCTGTACTTAGCCAGATTTCTTCAGAGGGAGAAGAGCACCCAGTAGTTTATCTCAATCATAGGCTCCAACCCAGGGAGGAATGCTATGCAGCTGTAGAAAAGGAATGTCTAGCCATAGTGTGGGCACTGCAGAAACTTCAGCCTTATCTGTAAGGAATAAAATTCCCTGTTATGATAGATCACAACCCCCTAACATGGTTAAACAAAGCCAGCCAGCAAAATGCCAAGTTGCTAAGATGGAGCCTGGGGTTGCAAGCATATATGTCAGTGCAGTATCCCAGTGGGATTAGCAATGCCAATGCAGATGGGCTCTCAAGACAGGGAATGGGGTAAGGTATACTCAGACAGACCTAACTCTCTCAAGCAGCGTTTCTCGAGGGTCACTTGAAAAACTAGCTTGAGTTCTCTGGGGGGGGGGGTGTGTGAAGGCTGCCAGCCTAGTCAGATAGAGTTTTATAGCTACTTCTGTCATCTGTAAACATTAATGTGAATTACAGACTAAATGGAAAAAATGCTGTTACAAAAATGTGGCAATAGTGCCCTCTACTGACCCAGTAAACACATGTTGTTACCCTTTGATCTAAAGTCAACTCCAGCCCATCTAGAGGAAGACATTCTTTTTATTGTTTTTAACCAAGAGTTAAATTGCTAGATTTAAACATGCAAATGTATTTTTATTGCTTTGCTTCCTGACCAGCTGCAAGATAACACAAGGAGATGTTAAAAATGCAAATGTAGTTTCTGTTAGCCTGGGAACCAGGAATGTGATTTTAAAAAAAGAGATAATCAGAGGACATTAAGCATTTTGTCTTGACCATCCAACTCAGCACTGTCTTGCTCTATAAGTAAGTTATTTTAGAAGTGTGTTTTCTCTTAGAAACAGCTAGAAACTAGAAAGATTAGAATACGTGTTTTTCTGTGATGTCAGAACTGTACTACTGAATTATTTTAAGTATTTATCTGCGATCTCTGAACTCTTGACTAGCACTGTGTAGTAAGTAGTATTGTCTTGTGTTTTTATTATTTATTATTACATATTTTAAAACCTTTCCACTGTGGCTGTTTTGTGTAGAGATAATTTAAGCTCTATGGTACATTGCATATTTATAGTGATTACTGTACCAAGTCACTCCAATAAGCATTGAATGTTTAGTTATACTACCAATTGGATAATAATATTGCACAGTAATAATTGGGCACCCTTTTAAGGTTCTTTGAGTAGCTGATAAGTATTAGCTGGGTGGTGGCAGTGATTTCTACCGTTTAGTCTGGGTAAAAGGGGCACAGCTGGAGAACATGTGCCAGCCTTCCCCAGGAGTATCTGTGTGGTTGTATAAGCTCTTATCTCAAAGTAAGTGTGTGTGTGTGTGTGTGTGTCAGCTACTTGGGCAGGGACACGAAGCACTGGTTGGACAGAGAGGGTGCTGGAGAGTTTAGCTTGCCCAGCTGGCTGAGATCTGGTCCCTATAGCTGTGCCAGTGGTGAGTCTTATTGAGGACCTGGAGAGCAAGAGAGACCATCCCCGGACTGACTGTGATCTCTGTTTGCTCTTAAGGGAAATTGCACTTTGCTATGTGTATTTGTTATCCTTTCTTCATATATGAGACGCCCCTCTCTGGTGTTAGTGGTGAGGATTGAGCTCCTTGATTGCTGGGCCAGGGCACGGGCGTCACAGACAGATTAGAAGTTTGTGCGACAGAAACATCTAGTGGGCATTGTGTGATGCCAGTTTCCACTTTTTATAATAATTTCAAAACGTTTATGGAAAAAATAGGTCATTGCAGTTTGATGAAACAGGTGAAATGTTTAAAACCTACTGTTTACAGTGGGATGATATCACTAGTAATAAAGAGCTATCTGAAAAAGAACAGACAGAAAGTCTGAATAAGGTGACAGAAAAAACAAAAGATGCTTTGTCAGACATGATGGTATGTTAAAACAATTTCATCAGAAAGTTGCCAACATTCTGCAAAATGCAGATACAGATTTAAAAATCAGTCTCTGCCAGTCAGTCAGATACCAACTCAGAGATTAAAGATATCAGAGTCCAACTGGAGCAAGAGAAAGCCACAGTGTTAGACGGGTTAGAAAAGCAAACAGAATTACAAATACAAATAGGAAATTTACAAAAAGAGCATGCAGACTACAAAAAGTAGCGTGATGCTTTAAAGTCTCAAGATAAAATTAAGCCTGAAGATGTCACATTTGTTACAGACACATCTGTAGTTTTATACCAACAATCTCGTCTACTGCAGACAATTCTGCAGTGGGATGACAAAAAGGGTATAGTCTATAACATGTCAACATTTGAAGATTGGTTGTCATAACACAGGTGGTAATGCTTGGAATGATTCCTTAAAACAGTGATTTTTGGTTTTCATTCCAAAATGCTATGCCTTTTGTAGTAGAACATGACTGTATTTTGGATTCTAAATTAAACAGGTTGGAGGCAGTGCTCTTGGCATATTCACAGAGTCAAGCATTAACTACAAAAGTATTGGAATATTTTAACATTTCAGTTTCTGACAAAATGTTGGAGCAGGCAGAACATTTTAAGTTAGCATTTCAAATAGTACACAATACTGATGACAAGGAAATGGAAGATAAAAGCACCCAAAAGTGCTTATACATGCCTTTTTGGAGCAGGTAAATTGAGTTCCAAGGGACATTAATTGCATTTATGAAGAAACAATTGGAACAAGTGTGTTCACAAGATAATAAGGGGAAGGGTAATGAATGATGATGGAAACATTTTTAAATGTAATATCTTCTCATCAGGGACAGATGAAGACGGATTTAAAATTGTAGGTGCAATATGGTGAGGACAAAGAAGAGAAAGATGGGGAGACAGGAGAGAAGTGCCACATTCATCTTCATCACCTCCAGATCCAGGAAACTCAGAGAAAAAGGTTACATGTTTTCTCTGTAGAAAGACAGGCCATGTCAAACAGGAATGTCCACATTATAAAAAATGGAAAAATAAACAAATTGAAAAGGGCATTTATGCACAAGAACCAGAAGAACAAGAAAAGAATAAAGGGAGGTGGCCCTGACAGATGAACAAAAAGATATATGGGAGACAATAGAACAAAAGTTTCAAACATTATGGGCAAAATCAAAAACTGACTATGGTAAATTAAAAGTTCTGTTACTGTCAGTAGTTCGGTGGATTTTATCCCTCCTTTTCAAAAACAATATCCTATTCCAGCTGAAGTGGTAGCAGACTTGAAAAAGTGCATTCTCAAATGAGAACAGGCAGGGATAACACAAAAAGGACACAGTCCTACCAACTTCCCGATCTGGCCAGTTAAAAAGAAAAATAAAAGTTATTGATTGGCAATAGACCTTAGAAAAGTGAACCAGTGCATGAGACCAAGAGCACACTTGATTGCAGGAGTCCTGGAATTAGGTTCATAGGTTCATAGGTTTATACTAGGCTATCTGCCCTAAGGCATTTATAAGCCTAGCCCAAAGTTTTGTGGCTTACGCCACCCCTTATGTTAAAAAATACTGTGCCCATTAGTTTGTTGTGCCTCTGTCCAGCAGTGACACAGAGATGATTCCCAGGGTAAACCTACGATCTCCCATCCACCGATCAAGATTTCTCTTGAACAGAGCCAGCGAGGTGCTCTGCCTCACATGGACCGGGATTTTATTCCACAGCATAGGGAGTCTCTGGGTGACAAATCTATCCCTCCAGCATGTCCTATTTATATCCGTGCTAAGGTTTAAGTTGCTTGCTCTAGTGGATCTGGTAGATTTGGATTTTTTGAGGTGGGGCATGTCCATTAATTCCAGGTTGGACATGGCCTTGTATGTCAGGCACAGGTCACCTCTGAGCAGGCGGTATGCGACTGAATAGAGCTGGAGTTTCTTCAGTCTGGCAGCATATGACAGATTTTGGAGTCCCTTTATCCTTTTGGTGAGGAACTTTTGGGGTCTCTCCAATTGCTGCAGGTGTCGGGTGAGATACATCCCGAATGGGGCATTGTACTCGATCATTGGTCTGATAAGTGAAGAGTACAGGGAACAATGACCTCACTTGATCTGGATGTGAATCCCTTCATGATCAGGTGGGAAATGTAGAAGGTCTTTCTAACCACTTTAGCAATGTGAGTGTCAAAGAAAGGCCACTGTCAACCTGGGTCCCCAGGTCCCTGATAACCTCTTCTGGGCTTAATGGGTTGCCACCTATATGGTAGCTTGGGGTTACCTTGTTTTCCCGAAGGGTATGACTATACATTTTTTGGCATTTAACTTCAGGCCATGGCTCTGGCACCAGTTATCAGTTTCCGTGAGACCCCTCTGAAGGATATCTGTGTCCGATGTACTTTCCACTATGGCCCAGTTTGCAGTCATCTGAAAACTTTGTCAGCCATAGTCCTCCTATGTTTGCCTGTACTTCTGAGAAGTAGATGCCGAACAACAGGGGGCCAAGGACTGAGCCCTGTGGGACACCACTTGTGACCGGCTTGGAGTCTGACATGGCACCAGCAACTCTAACCCTGTGGGTTCTGTCCTTTAGCCAGTTTGCCACCCATCTTGTGACATATGGGTTTACATTTAAGCTGGTAAGTTTCTCTATAATACCCGAGTGGGGTATTGTGTCGAAAGCTTTTGCAAGGTCAAGGTAGGCTGTATGGACTGCCTTTCCCTCATCAATGGCCTTGGTGACTGTTTCGAAGAAGTTGACCAAGTTCAAAAGGTATGATCTGCCCTTGACAAAGCCAAACTGGGTCGGGTCCAATGTCTTGCAAGTCCCCTATGCCTTTGTTTATGAGTTCCATTATGATCCTCTCCATAGCTTTGCAGACCAGGCTTGTTAAGCTTATGGGGTGGTAATTACCAGGGTCTGTAGAGGTACCGCCTTTGTGGAGTGGGACCACAGTTGCCGTATGCCACTCCTTGGGCACGTATCCTGTGGTAAGGCTAAGATTAAACAGCTGCCTTATATGCGGGTTTAGTTCCTCGTTGAGTTCGTGTAGCACACAGCCGGGGACACCATCCGGTCCCATTGATGCTGTGTTTTTAGCTTTAGAGAGAGCAGCTTTCACCTGCGCATTTGAGATGTCTAGGAGGCTACACTCCGCTGGGATAGTTATCTCTCCTTTTGGGGGGGGGGGTGAAGTTTGCACTGAACCTGTCTGCCAGTATGTTGGCAATGTCTGTGGGTTCAGTGATTTTTGTATCATTTTGGACTAATTCTGAGCATATCTGGGAGTTTCCACCCAGGTTTCTAACATAGCTGAAGAAGGCCTTATGATTGTCTTTTGAATCTATTGCAATTTTTCTCTCAAAGTTGGCCTTGGATGATTTTATGAGTGCTCGTATTTTTTTACTAATAATGATCAAGGGTGTCTTCTCTTTTATGGATTTTACTCTATCATGTAACAGCTTTCTCCTCTTATTGTAAAGTTTGTTTATGGCTGGGGTCCACCAGACTGGACGTTTGCCTTTGGTGGAAAGAGTCTTGGTTTTATTAGGGATTGCCTGATCCATGCAGTCCTGGAGGTGTTCGTAGAAGGCATTTGTAAGGGCTTCCGCAGCTTGGGTTGTGGTTTCCACTGGCTCGGGGGCCTTGAAGGATACCACACCAGTCTTGAGTAGTGTGAAGTTTGCTTTAGAGAAGTTCTTCACTGTGGTCTTTTTTGTTTGGGGTGGGGGCGGGATGTGGATTTCCAGTGAGATAAGTTTGTGATCTGATCTCACCAATGAGGGATATACTTCCGGTGTGGAGCATTCTGTCCCCATGTTTGTGATGATGAGATCTAGTATATTTTCTCCTCTTGCAGCTCAAATAAAACCAAAAAGTCAGTGGTTCACAGTGATAGATTTGGCAAATGGATTTTTTGCAGTGCCATTACAGAAGAGAGAGATTGGCCACAGTTCACCTTTACCTTTAAAAACCAACAGTATGTAATGACTAGATTATTCAGGATTTTCAAAACAGTCCTGTCATTTTTCATCAGATAGTAGGGACCACCTTGCTAGACGTCAGTAAAAATTAAAGGTAATACGTTACATAGATGATATAGTAATACAGTCAGAAACAGTCGAGCAGCATCTAAAGCTACTAAAAAGGGTTCTAAAAGGCCATCATGAAGCAAGATTTAAAGTAGATAAAGACAGTATCTAAAGCTACTTAAAAGGGGTCTAAAAGAATGTCAGGAAGCAGGATTTAAAGTAAATAAAGACAAAATACAATTTTTATCATAAGAAGTTAAATTCCAAGGAACAGTCATCACAGCAACAGGGAGGATCCTCTGCAAGGAAAGGGTGTGTTGAATCCTGGAGTTGCCAACACCATTGACAATTCCAGATTTACACAAATTTATGGTCATTATGAATTATAACAGAGAATTTATAGAGGACTATGCTGTGGCTGCAGCTCCCCTCTATAAAATGCTGTCAGAACAAAAAGATGAAATGACTCTTAGATAGATCCACATAGAGGAAGAAGTGTTAAAGCTTTTGAAACACAAACTGGCACAGGCGATGGAGCCAATAGCTCCTGCTAATAAATTGCCATTTATTTTACAAGCAGCAGCAGGAAAAGAAATGCTTTCAGTAGTTCGTTTACAATCTTGGCCACATGGAATCTCTCCAGGAATGGAGAGAAGGTTATGACCCATTACAATTTGCAGCCAGAAAATGACTCCAGTAGAAAAAAAATATCATCCCTGCATTCAGCAACTTTTGGCCATATATTGGAGAATCAAACAAATGGAGTATTTGACCATGTTCTCATGGGTAATAGTACAGACCCCACATCAGACCATAAAAACTCTGTTGGGTAGTAGTGAAATTAACAAAATTACAGAAGGAGTTACTCAGACCTTCTTTTCAAAGTGGCTGGCTACATTCAGTACAAGAGATGTACACACAGAAATGGGAGACAAGTATTATCTTTCCAATTTTATTGGATATGAAGGAAAACCACATGACTGAATGGCAAATCTGGAAAAAAACAGATAAGTCACCGTTAAAAGCAGATCATGACCATCACATTCTGATCGTGGATGTGGATGGCACTCAATTTTGGAAGGATAGAAAATACAATACTGGATTTACAGTAGTTACAATGAAAAAGGGTGATAAGCCAATTATGGTAAAATTACTAGGATATATGTCAGCTCTACAGCAGAGCTAGAAGCTATAAAATATGTTTTGCAGCGATTTAACCCAGTAAACATTTACAGTGATACTGCCTATGTAGTAAACTCATTAAGCTTGCACATGGCAACGTGCACAACGAGAAGATTCATTGAAAGTGCAGGAAAACCTTTAAAACACACTCCTGTTTTGCAGGAGATATGGAAACTGATACAAAAGTATCAGTTGCAAGGACAGTTCAGTATTTTAAAACTGAGAGCCCATCAAAAGACAAATAATGAATATGCAACAGGAAATGCTTTGACTGATGCATGCCAAAGCAAAGGAAGTAGCAGAAGAGGGAGAGCCTTTATACCCTGAAGAAACTGAAGAGGAACTCCAGTTCTCCGAGGTGCAGTCCCTGGAGGAGGGAGAATGGACAGATGTGGATCTGGAAAAACTCCAACAAGAAAGGGGCATACCAGAAGAGCTAGAACATTGTAAATTAGAAAGCAATGGGGTAGACAGTTATTTCTACATTTTCTTTACACAAAAAGGACTACGACGACTGTACATTCCATATCAACTAGCAAGGCAATTAATGAAGTTTAATCACCAAATACTGGGACATATAAGAACAGAAAAATTATGGATGGTAGTAAAAGAAAAGTATTGAAATCCATATCTGAATAATTGTGTAAAGTAGTGTAGGATAAATATCTGTTATGCCTGCAGACAAATGCAAAATGTAAAAAGCCACAGTTGCACAGAGTATCCACAGCAGATGGACCATGGTATGGGATACAAATTGACTATGCAGAGCCTCTGCCTCTGGCAAAGGGCAGATACTACTATTTGCTAGTGGTGGTAGATGTATTTTCAAAATGGATGGAGGCAATTCCAACCAAAGGAATGACAGCCAAAGTGAAAGCAGAAGCACTATGGAAAAACATATTTTTGCACTGGGGGTGGCCCAGGATGACAGAATCAGATAATGGGCCACAGTGTGTCAGTAAAATGATAAAATAATTAAGTGACATGTTGGAAATGCAACAAAGATTTCATACAGCAACTTTTGGCCATATATTGGGGAATCAAACAAATGGAGTATTTGACCATGTTCTCAGGGGTAATAGTACAGACCCCACATCAGACCATAAAACACTGTTGGGTAGTAGTGAAATTAACAAAATTACAGAAGGAGTTAGTCAGACCTTTTCAAAATGACTGGCTACATTCAGTACAAGACATGTACGCATAGAAATGGGACACATGTATTATCTATCCAATTTTATTGGATATGTAGTAAAACCACATGACTGCATGGTAAATCTGGAAAAGACAGATGTCACCGCTAAAAGCAGATCATGACCATCACATTCTGATTGTGGATGTGGATGGTGCTCAATTTTGGAAGGATAGAAAATACAATACTGGATTTACAGTAGTTACAATGAAAAAGGGTGATAAACCAATTCTGGTAAAATTACTAGGATATATCTCAGCTCAACAGGCAGAGTTAAAAGTTGTAAAATATGTTTTGCAGTGATTTAACCCAGTAAATAATTACAGTGATAGTGCTTATGTAGTAAACTCATTAAGACTGCACATGGCAACATGCACAAGGAGAGGATTCGTTGAAAGTGAAGGAAAACCTTTAAAACACACTCCTGTTTTGCAGGACACATGGAAATTGATACAAAAGTATCAGTTGCAAGGACAGTTCAGTATTTTAGAACCAAGAGCCCATCAAAGAACAAATATTAAAGACGCAACAGGAAATGCTTTGGCTGATGCCAAAGCAAAAGAAGTAGCAGGGGAGGGAGAGCCTTTATATCCTGAAGAAACTGAAGAGGATCTCCAGTTCTCCGAGGTATAGTCTCTGGAGGAGGGAGAATGGACAGATGTGGATCTGGAAAAACTCCAGCAAGAAAGGGGCATACCAGAAGAGCTAGAACGATGTAAATTAGAAAGCAATGGGGTAGACAGGCATTTCTACATTTTCTTTACACACAAGGGACTACATCTACTTACATTCCATATCAACTAGCAAGACAATTATTGAAGTTTAATCACCAAATAATGGGACATATAGGAACAGAAAAATTATGGATGGTAGTAAAAGAAAAGTATTGAAATCCATATCTGAATAATTGTGTAAAGTAGTGTAGGATAAATATCTGTTATGCCTGCAGACAAATGCAAAATGTAAAAAGCCACTGTTACACAGGGTATCCACAGAAGATGGACCATGGTATGGGATACGAATTGACTATTCAGAGCCTGTGCCTCTGGCAAAGAGCAGATACCACTGTTTGTTAGTGGTGGTAGATGTATTTTTAAAATGGGTGGAGGCAATTCCAAACAAAGGAATTACAGCCAAATTGAAAGCAGAAGCACTCTGGAAAAACATATTTTGGCACTGGGGGTGGCCCAGGGTAACAGAATCAGATAATGGGCCACAGTTTGTCAGTAAAATGATAAAATAATTAAGTGACATGTTGGAAAGGCAACAAAGATTCCATGCACCATACCAGCCACAATCAAATGGGATAGTGGAATGAATGAATGAACATAACGTTAAAGGACTGGTTAAAAAAGATGTGCACTGAAAAAGGAAATAATTGGGTAAAACATTTACCTAACATTCTGATGAAATCAGATCAACACCCAGTAGCAAGACAAGTATATCCCCATTCGAGGTGATGTCAGGCAAAAAGATGCCCCTACATTTCTCTTTTGACCCAGAGGTACAGAGCGAGACACCACTGTTGGAGGCAGCAAAACATCGGCAATGGATAAAAGACTTGCAAGAAATATGCCACGGCATGAACAGAGAATAATATTTCCATTTATGGAAAAAGCTTCCAATACTGCCAGAAGGAAAAAAAATATTTAAACTGGAAGTAAAGTCACGGTAAAAAATTTCAGTAAAACTGACCCATGAAAAAAGCAATGCAGAAAAGCCTAAAAAACATTCTTATACATAGAGATCAGTGTAAAGTAATAAAAAGTCAGAAAACAAATGAGTAAATGAAGTATTTATTTTACAGCTAATGACTTACTGTTTTGAAAGATCACAAGGATCAGACATGGATCCAGAAAAGGATCGACATAAATCCAGAGCAAGACAGAAGGGAGAAAAAGTTAAAGGCAAAATGTATTTTAATTGCATTTCCAATATTGTGCATCCTGTATATATTGCATGTATTGTTTTTAATACTAATGTCAACAGAATATAATAAACTTAAAAAAAAGGAGAAGAAACCTACAGAAAGAGGGGGAATGTACACCTGATTTTAATATACTTATTACTATGCAGAAAATGTATGCAGCATCATTCAATAAAACAAATTGTTGGGTGTGTGCCAAGATTATGACAGCAAGAGATAAGATGGGGTTTAGTGTAGCACCCCTACCAACAAAAGAAATAACAAATCTTAAATAGAACAGGACCATGCAAGTTAGTACATGCTCAAACAGTACCCACTATTTAGTTGGGAAGAAGGAAAAATGGAAGTATATGTATCAGTCAGGCAGGTTTAGTAGCTGTGGGGGACAGTTACTGTAATATTGCATTAACAAAGATATGTCAGATATGGGGATTATACCAGCCTTTATTTTAAAACAATACATTCCTTAGCAATTATTCATATTCTAACTAGATTTTAAACCAGATATCTCAGGACATCCCTTGGTATAAATGTAATGAGTCATATGAATACAAGGTGGAACAAAGATACCTTAGGTATAGGATCAAAGGAGATACACGGAACATCAATGGAATAGGAAAATTTGCAAATAATATAATGGACAGGCCAGAAAGGGAATCTATTAATACATTATGTGAGGGAGAGTATTATATGTGTTATAAAAATGCAGAAATTGGACAGGAACATGCTATGTGGGATATGTAATTCCTCAGATGAGAATAACAAATGAAATTCCACAGTTAGTAGTAAGAAATTTTAGGAAAAAAAAGAGGTTTTGAAGATGATTTTGAACAATTAGATTTAAAGGTATGGATCTAGGTGATGGGGTAATATCAGGGGCTAGTATTTTTTTCCTGATATGGAACACCCAAAGCAATCTGGGAGTTAAGAAAAGTAGTAAAACTATTAAAAAGCTTGGCTAATGCTACATATAGGGATATTTCTGGCAATACAGAAGAAATTATGGCAATGTGAACAGTTGTATTGCAGAATTGCATGGCACTTGATTTCATACAGGTCTATATCACATAGTCAAAGTTACGTAACTTCAAACACCTAATGGTTGAACCATTATGTTCGAAGTTACATAACTTCGACTACCTAAAAAAAAAAAAAAAAAAACGGAAAACAAAATAAACTGTTGTAAGCAGGGGGGCTTGCCCCCCTGCACCCCCCACATGGGGGGCTGTGCCCACCACACCCCCCACTACTTAAATATGCCAACTGTGAGATTGCACCATATTGACGTGAATGGAAACCTCCACCTATGGAGATTTCCATTCACATGCTCAAACATTTACAAATTCAAACATATGTGGTTTGAACTTGCAAAAGTTCGATGATATGATAGGAACCCATTTCATGCTTGCGTCACAGGGAGGGCTTTGTGCTCTCATAGGAGTTGAATATTCCAGTTAACACTCAGAGTCTATTAAGAGACATTTAAGGAGAATAGCAGTGGCCACGGTGGTGCAGCGGTTAGCGTTGCCACCTCACAGCAAGAGGTTCTCCGGTTCGATCCTCGGCAGTGGTGCCTTCTGTGCGGAGTCTGCATGTCCTCCCTGTGGTCACGTGGGTTTTCTCCAGGTGCTCCGGCATCCTCCCAGATTCCAAAGACATGCTGTAGGTGGATTGGACACTCTAAATTGGCCCTAGGTGTGAGTGCGTGCATGTGTGTGCCGGGCTGGCGACTCGACACTGTAAAACTCCACTGCCAATCATGAGCGGACAGGTGATCCGCTGTGGTGACCCCTAACCGGGAAAAGCCGAAAGAAGAAGAAGCAGTGGTATCTGAAAAATCCAGGAAAACCTGTAGCAGTGATTGGATAAGAGGGTTGTTTTCAGGATGGCGGGACACCGTCATCACTGCCATTTTAGCTATCATTGTAATAATATTCCTGATAATGATTATGTGCATGTGCATAAACTGCTAATCAAGTTTCAATTGTAAACATGACTAACAATGCAAATTATACTAACAAAGAATAAATGCTTTTATTGTAAACATTTTTGTTAATTTTAATATAAAAAGGGGAATTGACAGATATAATATAAAATATTATATAAAATAAACATTTTCACCAGGTTTAAATTTATAAAACATTGCATAAAAGAATAAAGGCTAAAAGTACTACATGCAGAATCTAATGTACTAGGCAGCTAGAGGAGAAACATGTCCAGCTCAGCAATATAATAATGCTCAAAACATGCAGTAAACAAAGTAAAAATGTCTGCTTAAGCTAGCAACATGATGTGGCTATAGGCTTAAAAAGTTAGTAATGGATGGCATCCTGTGAGAAATGATAAAGAAGTATAATAAGTACTTTTGAGTTACTGGGTAATGACTAACATGTATTTATAAGGAAATAATTGACATAAATGAGGACATGGGGGTGTGTGAAAAGGAAAAACAAGAGACTTCACAAGAAATATGTATAATGATCTACAAGAAAATAGAAACTGGTGGGGTAAAAACATCATCAGCAGACACACTCCCCAGGATTCAGCAAGCTCTGCACAGTGTGCAGGATTAGTGCAAGAGCTGCTGGAGGCAATATGGCTGCCGAGAGATCCAGGAACAAGTTCCCAGGATGTGCACAAGCACTCCTGCACTATTCCTGCATGGATACAGCTTCTGTATGCTAATTACCCCATTTGCAGGTGAAAACCATGCAAATGAGGTGAATTAGCGATCCATGAAGTAGGCAGCCATCCATGCAGGATTAGTGTAATCTGCAGAAATGTATTTGGCTAGTAACCGAGCATATTTCTGCAAACTACAAAACGGAGCCATGACAGCTTCAAATAAAGGGTGTATATAATGTGGAAGGCATGCCAATGGCCAAATATATGGCCACTGGCATGGAAAATAGTTTCAAAATAACAAAAAAAAAATTTTATTTTTTTGGCAGATTTCGGCCGTTTAAGCATAGGGCAGCGGTGCGCGAACGGGATCGGTCCAAAAATAAAAATAAAACCTTGAAAAAATGCTTTTTAGGCAATATCACAATTTTTGCCATTATAGTCAATGGCAGGCAGAAGACAACAAGGTCACTGCATAGTGGTTGCTAAGAGGAAGGCTCAATGTAAGACTTGTAACTAGGCATTGGCAGTCAGTTCTATGCAAATGATACTGAATCACAGATTTCCCCTCATTGCTAGCCAGCACCCAACCATATAGGTGCAGGAAAACCATGGTGCAAGCCTAAGAGTTAGCTGACATCATAGAGGGTTGTGTCAGGCATACTGTAAGCTTATTGGAGCTCTGTAGCATGGATTTGCCCTTAGCTTAGCAGAGTTAAGGAAGGGGGTGTGTCTGAAACTGGCTAGCAGTATTTACATTGCCTAAATGGGTGTGAACGCAGCACACTGGGTTTTAAACAAAAAAATAAAATAAAACATAAACCAGGAAATTGGAACTCCATTCACATCTGAGCATTGTGTTTGCGCGGCACACCTCGGGGCTAAAACAGGAAGGCAATGGGAAGGGAAAACAGCAGTAGGAAGGTAATCAAGGAGAACTAGCATAGCTGGCAGGTGAAATGTATCAGAATCAGACAATTACACAGGCAGCAGCCCAGCACACTACTATAAACTATGCAAACACATTTCCCTTTGGTTTTTCCCCACAAACTCTACACCATTGGTGTACACAAATGGGGAACTTTTACCTAACAAAATGATAGGAGCTGCATTTGCTCTCATAAATCAACATGTGGAAGAGGCTGAGGGTGGTGAGGATGACAATGCTGATGGCCAACCCACAGTGAGGAGAAGGAGAAGAGTGTACAGACCCAGGGTAACCTACCAGGGGCTACATGAGCTGGAGATAGTGGAGCGCTATAGGGTGGACAGGGACCTCTTACAGCAAATTGTTGAGCTGTGCCAGCCACGCCTCACACCAACAGAGGGGAACCCATCTCAGTGGATACCAAGATAGGTGTAGGCTTAAGAATAGTAGCCGCAGGTACTTTCCAAAGGCCAACTGGGGATATCGTGGGATCTCACAGGCATCAGCATCCAGGATACTCCACCAATTCTGGATGCCATCTCAGCACATGCTGGTGAGCACATATATTTCCTCAACACCCATGAGGCGTTGTCCAGCAATATGCATCTCTTCCACCAAATAGCAGAATACCCTGAGGTAGTGGGTGCTATAGACTGCACGCACTTAGACATCAAAGCACCACCTGGTGAGCGGGATAGAGTCTACATAAACTGCAAGGGCTTCCCCTCCATCAACTGCCAGGTCATGTGCAATGTGCTGGCAACCCTGGAAGCTATCATGATTCCTACATCTGGCATATGACACAGCTGTACCAGAGATTTGCCAATGGGGACATCCCATATGGCCACCTATTGTGGGATGCTGGTTACACACCAGAGCCGTGGCTGATGAAACCCATCAGAAATGCACACCCAAACAAGAACTCCATAATGAGGCACATGCACAAACCAGAATCATAATAGAGTGTGTGTTTGGGATGCTCAAGTCATGGTTCCGGTGCCTGGACAGTACTCAACAGCTACATGTACCCAAATTGTCATTGTATGTGCCATGCTACACAATATGATCCTGTGGAAACAGCTGCAGCAGGAATAACACGGGGCAGGGCCAGACAGCCCCCCACCATTGCCAAGGCCAACACAGGGACAAGGTGACTCGGAGGAGGATCAACCTGTGCCTGCCCCTGTAGGCAGAAGGAGGCATGCCCAGTATGTCCAGGCCTTAGCAAAGAGGCAACGCATAGCACATCACTGACACGGTAGGAACCCAGGGAATGACACCTCTCTCTGACTCGCACGTACAGTAAAAGGGATGCCAAACATGACACTACCTGTGCTTAACCATGTATAGGGAGTGTACTATGTGCATCCGACATAGTCAGCCCTCCAGCACCATCCTCATTGCTGGCACAGCCACAAGGTAAGTCACTCTCACTATCAATTGCTGAATGGAGTAGTATGTTCCGCTACCTGAATCTATGGTATGGATGTGAGCATTTAAGGGAATTGGGTAGCTGAATGGGATGGCAGCAGATAGTAGACACCTATATCGGCAGCATGAAATCCATAACAAATACTGGAGTCAACATAGTAGGCAGTACTAGACAAGGTAACAAAATCCACTTTAGGACAAGGGGTGGGCCAAATGTGTGTCCATAGGACACACACATGCATGTCAGTGAGGATCACATACCCAACAACAGTCTCAGCCAGCAGGACAGGTGTAGACAAACACAAATAAAGGCTGTGCTAAGGCCTCTGATTAATGGCTATGGAGAACAGCCCCCCTCCAGACCTGCACAGACAGAGTACAACAGGTCAGACAGTGGGAAGTTAGTTCTGAAGGGTAAGAAGTTTGAAATTGAAATGTAGGTCAATAAAACCTAAGAACTGTAATGCACTGATATGCCTCTAGTCTACATGATAGGTCAGAATACAGAATGAAATGGAAGCCAACAGAGTACCTGAAATACCAGTACAGTCATAGCAAATGTTTACAGTTGTCAGATGCACCCCCCCCCACAATCCTATGTAGAAATGCAGTAACATGTATGTGTGAGTATAATAGTGGAGCACAGATTACCTGAACTGGCCAAAGTAGCAGGAAAGATTGTTGCACATGTACTATATGCAGGGCTCTGTGTGTTAGATTGTTGTGTGTTGTATATTATGTGAAAGTGGTCAGCATGTAGGCATGGAGGGTTGTGTCCTGGTGGCCAATGGCCAGTACTATTGATGACAGGGCCAAGTTCTCACAACTGCAGTGCCAAACACAATGCATCCCAGCAAGGCACAATCCAGTAGTAATCCATATTAATTGTTCGGATGTAAAACCTGTCACCATATGAAAGATGGACATGGCATGACTTTGGGCCCAGACATACAAACAGTACACAGGTGTAAGTACCCTAGACAGAGAGTGTTTATGAAATGTTACTGTCAAATGGACACACCTTTGGAATTGTACATACAGATTAGTAGCACATTAGTTGGCTGTGTAGTATGGAATACTGATGTAGTCTGGCCAAACACTGGCAGACCACAAAAGGCACAGGTATGAAGTACTGAGAAACTGCTGATGTGCCCGCACAAGCCAGCATAAGTGGAATGCCCAATGTATATCTGTGAGTCAGCTGCAAGTAGCTTCAATTGCACACATGCACTCAGCTCACCCCACCATCAGCCACAGGTACTTCACAGGTCATATCCCTGCTGTTGGGAATGAGTACAATATGAACCCCACCTCTGTATGGGAATAGCCACAGAATGCAGCATGCTGAAGAGGTGTCCCATGCAGGTGTATCCCTAGCTGTCAGCACCACCCTGCCAGCATCCACACCAATGGATCAATAAGGACAGAAACTATTGACATTAGCACCTTGCACACCTACCCTGTCACCCCAGGGGAATACAGTAGCTTGCAGCCTGGGACTGTAGAAGTGACACAATGCACTGGCCTGCTACAGATGGCCTGCATCACTATGAAATGCCTACAGTCCTCTGTGAAAGGCCTGTGTCTCACCTGTACTGCCATTTTTAATGTCTCCAAGTCTTTTGGGTTTCTAAAACCATGATGAGAATGGACCCCTTTCCTAAGTCAAAGTACGATTAAAGTTCATGAAATTAGTATTGCTTCACTCTTTGATGTTAGCCAAAAGTGCTATACGCAGCACCCACAATATGGCCAGTAATGACTCCTTCTGCAATTCGTGTTACATGAATTGGTAACATATCTAAATACGATTGTAAATTCTTTTTTATAAGACCAGTTGCTCCTACTACTATTGGAACTGTCTGGGTATCTTTCCTCCACATGGCTCTCATTTCTGCCTGCAGAGTGAGGTATTTTATGACTTTGTTTCTCTCTGTACGCAAGACACTGTAGTCACTAGGTGGGGCAATTTCAATGATCGATGCTACTTTTGTCTTCTTTTCTTGGACCACTATATCTGGTTTTCTAGCATCTATCTTTTGGACTATTGGTATTGGATGATCCCATGTGATGTAAACTTCATCATTTTTTATGATTCTCTGTGGCTCATATTTCCAGTGTTTTTCAGCCACTTCGGTACCATAGTGTTTGCACACTCTCCAATGTAACAATCTGACCACATTATTATGCCTTTCAGTATACAGTCCCTCTGCCATTAGAGAGTCGCAACCAGCTATAAGGTGTGTGACTGTTTCCAATTCAGTTCAACAAAACTTTCATATGTCTGTTTCTCCCACATGTTCAATGGACTTAGTAAACCAGTGTGTACATATCCCACTATCTTGGGCTGCCAATAGTAACCTTTCATTTCTTGATGTAAATTCACCTCTCCTTAACCATTCCTGCATTTGTTATTGATCAATATGAAGCTCTTCCAGAGGTTTTCTATACTTGCCACCATATTTATGTTTTTTCCACATTTCTTGCCTTCTCACCTGGTCCTTCACCTTATATTCTTTCTTTTGTTTTTTAGCACATTCAGTTGCTGCCTGGTTTTTATCCACTTTTGGTCTGATTTCCGTTCCTGCTTGACGTCAATATCCTTCTGCTAAATTAAGCAGAGATGTCATCTAATATTTATTCTCCTCATGTTTCAAAACTTTCACCACATTTAGATCTTGTGAGGTCAGTAGATGTGTGAAGTCCCACGATTGCAGATCTATACATGTAATCAATTTCAAGAAGACACATCCCTCCTTCAGAACGGGGAATATATAATCTTGGTATACACTGATTTTTATAAATCATTTGGTGAGCATGAAGCATCCTTCTTATTTTAATATCCAATCTATCCAACACTTTTTGGGGCCAGTCAATCACTCCAAAACTACAAGTTAGGACAGGAAGAGCAAATTGATTTATACCTTGGATCTTGTTCCTAGGTGTCAGTGCTGTTTTCAGGATTAATTTAAGTCTTCTAAAGTACTCCTTACTAAGCTTTATTTGCATTTGTTCATGTTTTATACACCCCCTCTTGCTCAAGTTCTTTTAGATCACATTCTTGTCCCAAACTGATGTTTTCCTGGTGCTGCAATTTTCCTTTTTTAAAGGTTGCTTTTGCACATTTATCAAGACCAAATGACATTCCAATATCATCTGAAAAAGTTTTAACAACCTGCAACTGTGCTTTCAGTTCCTCATCTGATGAGCTATACAGTTTAAAATCATCGACAAAGAGAAGATGAGAAGTCATTAGACTTTGTTGTTTTCTAGAAGCCAAATTATAGCCATGGCCTAAGCTGTTAAGTAAACAGCTTAATGGGTTAATGGCAAGGCAGAATAGCAAGGGTGACAGAGAGTCACCCTGGAATATCCCCCTTTGAATTTTTATCCCTGCGATAATAATCTGTCCTTTATCATGGCTTAATTGCAAAGTGGTCTGCCACTGTTTCATGGTTACTGTAATGTAGTCAATCAGTGCAGGATGTATCTTATACATTTTTAAGCACTCTTTCATCCATGAGTGTGGGATACTATCAAATGCTTTTTTGTAGTCACTCCATGCCATACTTACGTTCTTCCCCTTCTTACAATTCTCCACTATAACTTTGTTTAACAACAAATGGTCATGTGTTCCATATGAATTTCTTTTATTGCCCTTTTGTTCTACTGCCATAATTGAGTTTTCTTCTAAATGACTATAAACTCTGTCAGCGTCAATTCCCGTGTATATTTTGTATGTCATTGAAAGACAAGTTATTAGTCTATAAATTTTAGTGTAGCTTGCAGATTCACTCTTAAGCAGTGCAGTTTATGTTCAGGGTGCACATATAAATAGTTTTTACTCATGGCTAAATCCTCATGCAAAGAACTTAATACTTTAAGCCAAAAGTTAGGTACTGCATCTGGGCCTGGGGTTTTCCAGTTAGAGGCTTTTCTCAACTTTATTTCAATCTCTCTGGCTGTTACTTCATCCCATTTCATAACCTATACCTTTTTTTTACTGCCAATGTATGTTATCTCATGGAATCCCAAATATAACATAGTCCACAGAACTTAAATGCAAGGCCATATTGTCAAATCCCAGTAACATGTCCACCATGTCCTACTGCATGAACTGTAGACCAACCCCTAAATACTGCTGGGATGAGGTGATAAATATAGGGATACTTAAATATCGTTTGCATAATGTTCAGAAGAGGACATAATAATGGGGGGGGGGTAGAAGCATGGACATCATGGAGTGTGTGAAGTCTGAAACTCATATGTGTGCACATACTATCCCTGCCTGCAAACACAGGAATGGGTGGCTACAAACCTGCTTGTAAACCACAAAGTGAAGGGGTAATGACCAGAAATATGAGCCCTGCCTCTGGGTACAGATGTGAGGTATGGCCATAGCAGGATGTGGCCATTCTGTCACTTTGATAGATGTACAAGCATGGGATCCTCAGCCACCACAGTACCAAGGTGCTGAACCACTTACACAGACCCATCAGCAAGTGTCTGCAGCTGCCCCCAGAATGGCATGATTGTACAAGAATACCTAGGCTGCAGACCACAATACTTCACACAGCTTCATTCATCCTGTGTTCCCCAGGAAATTACTGCAAGCAAATACATATAACTGTCAGTAGTTGAAGACATAAAACATCACAGTGTGAAACAGTACATATGTCTGAATATCTCTGCTAACACCAAAACCATATAGCAGAAGCAGCACAGACACAATTAGTTACAGTATCTCACTATCATTTGCCCATTGTGACCCCATATCATCAACCGATCTACAGATATCCTGCAGACACAGGTTGCTAGCTGTAGTTGTAGAACGCAAATGCCTGCACTGGAGTACAACCTACCTGGAATAGATTCACACATTCAATACAGAAGGTCATACTGGGCATGCTCCCACACTTAGAGAAATGAAGCCCATGTCTGACAGCACAATACTGAAAGGTCATACTAGGCGTGCTCCCACACTTAAAGAAATGAAGCCCATGTCTGGCAACAACAGAGGACTATACATATCTGTCAGTCACAGATGTCTGTGCACACACACCACATTGCACACCAGTCATGCTTTCCACACACATCAGATATGAATACACAGATATATCCAAGGACAACACACTATAATAGGCCAGACATACACATACAGAGATGTGTGGAAGAGAGTGACAGACAGTTAAAAAGAGCATCCCATCATGAGGCCTGTCCCACCCAGCACAAATCCAATTCGCCAACACCACGATTTGCAAATGTCTATCAGTGTAGCCCTCAGCACTACAGTGTCTGTGGTGCTTGTGATAACTCTGTAACATGATTGTACAAGTCATTATTCATCTAGCAGTTGTATACACGGTCCTGTCAAATGTAAACCTGTGTGTGACTGAGTGTTGTGTGTGTGCTTCCAGACAAATGGTTTATGGCTCATTCACACACACACTGCTCTCCCCATTGCCCTACTTCAGCAAGCCTGCTGATGTCATTCACCTTGAAATACACCTTTGGGGAAGGGCTGGTCCCATAAGCTCCATGGTGAGTGCTATAACTGCATAATGCTATAGTGTGATGTACTAGTTAGGTAGGAGTTATAATCCCAGACATAGCAACTGTGAGACTCTGTGTGTGTATGTGTGTGTGTGTGTGTGTGTGTGTGTGTGTGTGTGTGTGTGTGTGTGTGTGTGTGTGTGTAGGGATCAATGCTTTTGAGACCAGTCACATTCACTACACTTTTCATTGCCCTACTTTGGCAAGCCTGCTGATGTCATTCAACTTGAAATACACCTTTGCAGAAAGGCTAGCTCTATAAGCTCCATGGTGCATGCTATAACTGCGTAATGCTATAGTGTGATGTACTAGTGAGGTAGTAGTTCTAATCCCAGATGTGGCAACTGTGAGACTCTGTGTGTGTGTTTGTTTCTGTGTGTAGAGATCAATGCTTTCGAGGCCAGTCACAGTCACTGCACTTTCCATTTCCTTACTTTGGCAAACCTGCTGATGTCATTCACCTTGAAATGCACCTTTGGAGAAGGGTTAGCCCTATAAGCTCTGTGGCATGTGCTATAACTGTGTAATGCTATAGTGTGATGTACTAGCTAGGGAGGAGTTCTAATCCCAAACATGGCAACTGTGAGACTCTGTGTGTGTGTGTGTGCGTGTGTGTGTGTGTGTGTGTGTGTGTGTGTGTGTGTGTGTGTAGGGATCAATGCTTTTGAGGCCCGTCACTACACTTTCCGTTGCCCTACTTTGGCAAGCCTGCTGATGTCATTCACCTTGAAATGTACCTTTGTCAAAAAGCTAACCCTATAAATTCTGTGGTGCATGCGATGTACTAGTTAGTTAGGAGTTCTAATCCCAGACATGGTAACTGTGAGACTTTGTGTGTGTGTGTGTGTGTGTGTGTGTGTGTGTGTGTGTGTGTGTGTGTGTGTGTGTGTGTGTGTGCGTGCGTGTGTGTGTGTGTGTGTGTGTGTGTGTGTGTGTGTGTGTGTGTGTGTGTGTGTAGAGATCGACACTTTTGAAACCAGTTACAGCCACTACACTTTCCATTGCCCTACTTTGGCAAGCCTGCTCATGTCATTCACCTTGAAATACACCTTTGGAGAAGGGATAGTCCTATAAGCTCTGTGGCATGTGCTATAACTGTGTAATGCTGTAGTGTGATGTACTAGTTAGGTAGGTGTTCTAATCCCAGACATGGCAACTGTGAGACCCTGTGTGTGTGTGTGTGTGTGTGTGTGTGTGTGTGTGTGTGTGTGTGTGTGTGTGTGTGTGTGTGTGTGTGTAGAGATCAATGCTTTTGAGGCCAGTTACAGTCACTACACTTTCCATTGCCCTACTTTGGCAAGCCTGCTGATGTCATTCACCTTGAAATACACCTTTGAAGAAGGGCTAGCCCTATAAGCTTAGTGGCATGTGCTATAAATGCGTAATGCTATAGTGTGAGACCCTGTGTGTGTGTGTGTGTGTGTGTGTGTGTGTGTAGAGATCAATGCTTTTGAGGCCAGTTACGGTCACTACACTTTCCATTGCCCTACTTTGGCAAGCCTGCCGATGTCATTCACCTTGAAATACAACTTTGGAGAAGGGCTAGCCCTATAAGCTCAGTGGCATGTGCTATAAATGCGTAATGCTATAGTGTGATGTACTAGTTAGGTAGGAGTTCTAATCCCAGACATGGCACCTGTGAGACTCTGTGTGTGTAGGGAGCAATGCTTTTGAGGCCAGTTACAGTCACTACACTTTCCATTGCCCTACTTTGGCAAGCCTGCTGATGTCATTCACCTTGAAATACACCCTTGGGGAATAGCTAGCCATATAAGCTCCATGGTGTGTGCTCTAACTGCATAATGCTATAGTGTGATGTACTAGTTAGGTAAGAGTTCTAATCCCAGACATGGCAACTGTGAGACTGCGTGTGTTTGTGTGTGTGAAGGGATCAAGGCTTTTGAGGCCAGTTACAGTCGCTAAACTTTCCATTACCCTACTTTGGCAAACCTGCTAATATCATTCACCTTGAAATACACCTTTGGAAAAGGGCTAGCCCTATAAGCTCCATGGCACATGTGACAAATGGGGTACACTGTAGTAGCAATACATACCTAGGTAGGGGTTTGAATCTCAGTACTGTCAAGTGTGTGTCTGTGTGTGTGTTTGTCATCAGCATCCTGTGTGGAGGTAGCTGGAATTGTGTAATAACAGGACTCATTGTGGGGTGGGTTTTGCAAGTTTCTTATATTGAGGACCTACTATATGTCACAATGCCCACCTTACAAGGACAACAGATGTCAAACAGCAGAGACGCTGGTGTAGACAATCCATGCCCCTACATGTGACATTATGGATTGGTGAACAATATAGGCAACTTTTGTATTACCCAGAGAACACTCTCCATCCATGTCTCATACACACACTTGGTTAGGCAACAACCACTATTTTGGTAGTTCCTTGCATATTGCCCACAGATAGTAACCATGGTGTGATTGCAGTGGACTACAGAGGACATGGCACCCTGTTCCATCTTGACAATAGGCAAACAATTGCTTACAGTGGTCATTTGCTATGTTCCCCACTGGACACCTGCAACAACTGTAGAGTCAGTAAATGTAACCCACAAAGGAAATAACATGCCTTATACACATGCCCTGTATGGACAGATGCCACTAACACCAGGGAATACCTGTATCATGCTGTCAGTGTAGGTGCAGGCACAACCTCAGTTCCATAGCCAGTTCTCACCAGATGAGGTCAGGAATGCCACATTAGATGATAACAATCTGTCCACACAACATGCCCAGGACACCCCTCGTACACTTCCACATGTCACAGAACATGCATGTGGGACATGTGCACAACCCAGACACCGTCCATGCTATGGACTATAGAACACATACATGGCAAGCATAGCACAGAACTGGCCACCCACAATAGTAACCCAGATGAGTGGATGGTGAATACAATACCCACCTGTGTGGGCCAATCCAGGGACTACACCCCTGAGCCACACTACAGACCATTGTAATGTGGCCTGATGCCAAGGTATACCCATTGCCTAGCCTTGTACAGCCATCCAGCACAGTCAACTACTACACACCTGTGAAGCAATTAATCCATGCATGTCAGTACTGGCAAATCTGTGTCTTTGTGTGTGTGTGTGTGTGTGTGTGTGTGTGTGTGTGTGTGTGTGTGTGTGAAGATTAATGATTTGGAAGCCATTCACACTCACCACACCTCCCATTGCCCTACTGTAGCATGCCTTCTGATGTCAGTCACCTTGACATACCGTTTGCCCATATATCAGCCTGATAACCTCTGTGGTGCATGTGATACCTGCGTAATATTGTAGTGTAGGAAACTAGTTAGTTAGGAATTCTAATCCTGACTCTGCCAACTGTGATAATGTGTGTGAGCCTCTGAGAGAGTGTGGTTGTGTCTTCCTTGACACCTGTTTTTGTGGACAGGCACATGTACTACACTTACCTTATCTGTCCTTTATCACTGTTGCTGATGTCACTCACCTTCAAAGATACCTTTGGACAGCTTTCCAACATGTAAGCTCTGTGGCGCATGCAATAACTGCATAAAAATGTAATAGCAATAAATAGGCAGGGGGTTCAGACCCCATGCTGGTAAGTGTGTGACACACAAACATGTTTAGCTCTTACTCTCCTACCCTCTTACTTTCTTACTTTGTCTCTGTCTGTCTCTCTCACTCCCACTCTGGTAGATGTGGAAAAGTACACCTGCTTTGCTTAGGCAGCAGCTTGTGTTTAGTAAGTGATGCTCATGATCAGCTGATGGCCTGTGCATGAATTGCAGTCCCCCACTAGCTGATTGCATGTGGAACAGCTGTGGTATCATTTCCCTAGCCAAGTGCATGGAAACCCACTCCTATAACTAAGAACATCATGTGAGTGTTGGCCCTTTTCATTCACTGTGAGCAGGACTTCATGTCAGTGTTTGACAAACAGCATCACAGGGGGTAGTGGGATATACATCTTACAACATACACTGTGGTGACTGGTCAACAAACAGGAGGGGGATGTCCCAGGCATGACGACAGAATGTAAGTCTTGCTCCTCTACATTTGAAGTAATTTTGGTTTAACAGGGTTTGTGTGGATATGGCTGTTCTACATGATTTAATATCTGTCATGACAGTGTTATTTGGTTGAGTGAACTCTCACCTGTAGGGCTATCTGCAGACTGGCTAATGTTTGGAGTCTTACATGTGTTGTATTACTCACACATGTCCTACCTTTAGAAATGCAGTAACATACTCTGAGGAATGCAGTCAGCACACGGTGACAGCCATGTGAGTTACTGACTTCATATCCATCAGAAGACATATGTCACAACAAACCCTGTTATACCAGCAAATGTATGAGTTTATCACAGCAACATGTCAATATTGTCCCTTTGTTTGTGCCTCCAGCCACAACTCTGTCAACCTTTGTACATATGTCATGCAGTAAGAGGTGCATATGTTCAGTGCATCATTATTTACTGACATCATACCTGATAAGCCATTGAGATATCAGACTGCTAGACATGGTATGTATAGTAGGCCTTATATTTGAGAACAAAACCTGGTCATTCTGTTGTAGTGTGTATGGTAGTGAAGCCTGTGTACTTATGATGGTTGTTGACAGAGTGTGTATTGTGAATATGTACCTTGGCCTGTGTACAGACTGTGGTAGATGTCATTGTTCTTGGCTTGTTCTATCTAATGTTGCATGCTGCTCCAGTGCATGGTACCCTATCAGTGTACATGTTTGTAGGGCCAGACCAACACATGTCCCACACAACAGTCAGGCATCGGAATACACTGTGTATTGGCCCAGTATATGTAGGGTTTGTGTGTGAGTGGCACATATAAGGATGGTGTTTCTTACACAGTCATATACTGTAATATTAAGCACGCTTACCATACGTGACTGTGGCTGTGTTCAGATTGGTTGTGGGTATGCGCTTTCACACAGGTGCCTGTTACTCCATGCTGTTACATGCCTGTGGAGCCTGCTATATTTGCAGGTAAAATGTAGGCCAGTGTTGTGGCAGTCTGCCTGTAGTTTGCACAGTGCTTTGTGACATACCTAGCAGCTCAGTGTACTTACCCAGTGTGATGTTATGTCCAGATATTTGTCAGATGTACTGTTGCCAGGCCACCATAACTGTTGTGTATTCCTGACAAAGCAGTGGGATGCTATACAGATGTATGTCACTAACTAGTGGGTTGTATGTGGGCTTGTGACCTCTGCTCCTCTGGTTATTATGTGTCAGGACAGACAGGCGTGTGTGAATGCATAAACTGTGTGAGCTTATCATTTCCAGTATTTTCGTAATATCCCCATTTACATGGCTGTAAACATCCACTTTGTCAGGCTTGGTCCACACATCTTGCACTAAGGGGTGCTGTGTATACCTTTGGACTGACCAGAGTGTGTAAGACTGTCCACATTTAATGGTCATATCTCTGCTGTATTCCACAGGATCATTACTGTGATTTCTGTGATACTGTACTATGATGATCTTATGTTGTCTGTCGGTAACTGATGGCATAATGTCAATAGCAGATGTGACTTCCCACACAACATTTTTGTTAAGACAACCCCTGTTACAGTAGCAACAGTCTACATTTATACCTGCAATACTTACTGAGGTATGCCTCCACTACATGTTATGGTCATATGTTATACATATATATATATATATATATATATATATATATATATATATATATATATATCTATATAGGGGTCCACTTTGTAATTTCAAAATACTGAAATCTCGAGTTTCAGTATTTCAAAACCACAAAGCCAAAAACCCAACCACAACTCACAAATTCGAAAACACACAACCGCGAAATTCAAAATCCCGCAATTCCGTTACACGTGCAGTTCACACATAAACATACACAAAACAACCCCCCACAACCAAACAAATACATCTAAACTATATGTAAGCAGGGGGGTAAGCCCCCCTGTATCCCCCATGTAGGGAGGCTGTGCCCCCACACACCCCCCACTTATACATTCTAACTCCAAGATCGCACAAACAGAAACACAAACAAAACTCACACACACATCTTACAGTCCCTCAAACACACACATAAGGGTCACAACACACACTTACACACACTAAACCCCTAACCAACATACTTACACACACAAACTTACCAAAATTAAACCCAAACATCCACATTCTGTACCACCAGAAGCAGAAATTCAACATATCTGTGCTTCGGTATTTTGAATTTCGCGCTTCTGCCGGTTTCAGATATGTGAATATGCGGCTTTGTGATTTCGAAATACTGAAATTTGAGATTTCAGTATTTTGAAATTACAAATATTTATATAGATATATATACACACACACACACACACACACACACACACACATATATATATATATATATATATATGTTTACACACACACACACACATATATATATATATATATAGATCTATATATAACTATAACTATATATATATATATATATATATATATATAGAACACAATATACAGATGTATATAAATACATATATATACACATATATGTATGTACATGTGTACATATATCTACATATGTATATATATATATATATATATATATATATATATATATATATATATATATATATAAATATATATAGCCATAACCTTGTTATGTGTAAACATGACTGTTGTATATACCTTCCCAGATGTAGCACACCGTATTTATCTGATATGTGTATATTTAGCTATAACAACATACATGATTCAACGCTAATATCATTAACAAGTACTACACAATTGTAGAAATTATAGCAGTTGTTCAATACTAGTCAGTATGTGTACTAACAGATATAGTGGAAAAAACAACAACCATCTTCACAGGTGTGATGGCTTAGTGGTTAACTGCTGTGACTATAGTGTACAGGGTCCTGGGTTCAAGACATGCAAGCACTGTTTATTTTGTTGCTGGGAAGAACAAGGACTGTTGGATACAGAGTGGTTAAGGCAGTTTTGAACAGCTTTAAGCGGGTTTGCATGGGTTTGTGCGACAGTAAGCGCTGCTAACATATGGTTAAATGTATAGGCACTTACACCATTTCTTCTTCGCTTACCAGTGTGCAACTCTGCTTAGCAATTACATTTAAGCAATGCTTGCATCTGCTAAGCATAGCTCAGCCCTGGGAACCAGTGATCACATTCCAGTCTGATAAAATAGCATGGTAATGACATCTTTAATAAGTGTATTTAATTTCATGTACATAAAATGCATCTATTTGTTGTCATTACAGTAGCAAGGGGATGTGATTCTAGTGTCTGGGACACCTGAGTATATATGGCTTGTACAACACTCTTTTCCATTTGAATGTGTTTCATACATGGGTAGTATCCCAGGTTATATGCAGTCACACTGGCATGTAGTGTATCATTATGTTGCTACTGTTGACAGTGCATTCCCAAATAAGAGTAGATTGCAGATTGTAGTACTGGAACCAAACACCCCTGCATGCAAAGATGGACTCTGGGTCCTCACTAATGTGTTCTTGGTGTGTGAGCTGTGTGTCATTAAGTATTTGCTACTGAATATTGATCTGACATGTGGATATTAACTGTAGACTACTGTGTGTATAGGACATGTCATCAAAGACTGCTGTCATGTAGTAATGGCATACCAATCAGTGTCAGACATCTATCTGTCAACACAGTCATCCTACTGCATAACCAGTTGGCTAACATATCTGTCTGTCCTCTGAACAGATGTGCAGATGTCAGGACTCCATCTTGGCTGCTTACAGGCAATCTATGCTTGATTGACACTGACATGTCTGTCCAGCTGTGTTATGAATGCCACAGCTAGGAATCCATACCCTCTATGCACCACATGCCATGGATACCTCAAGTACACTACCACAGTCAACAGAGCATGCTTGGTTACATGTCTCCAAGACAGACACTGACCATGTTATGTAATACATGTTGCATACATGTCAAGTGGAGCACCTCAGTGGCCCTCTGCAAGAGGCAACCAGACAATTGGATGTTGTATATAACTCTCACCCTGAGGATCACCCCTGTGGTATCTGCTGATAGATGGCCTGCTGGCACATCGCAGGTGGCATGATACCACTGTACACACATCCCCTATACTTCCCATCTCTCCATGGACAATAGCCTGGTACACACCTATGAACACCTGCATCAATGGACCCCAGTATTGACAAATGTGTACATGGGCATTACTGAGAATAACAGCATCTGTGTGTTTGTAGACCTGTAGTTGATAATCCCCTGAGGCCCTTCACACCCACCACAACCCCCATTGCCATAGTTAGATGCGGCTGCTGCTGTATTGGACATTACATGTACCTTGTTACACTCTTCACCCTATAGGCTACCTGGGGCTTGCAGAACCAGCACAACACTGTTGTACAAATGGGTTGATAGGCATGGGATACCCTCTGAGATCTGGCAAGTGTGTGCATGTGTGCAAGTGTGCATATTTGTAGGATACAGCATTCTGAAGCCACAGTCTCCTACTACAATACGCCTTGCCACATAGTATTAGGGATAGTGATGTTGCTGACCATAGGAGAGCCATGACAATGCATCACCCGACTATCCCTGTGTCATGTGCATTAGATGCATATCCCTGTAGTAGCATTCTTGGAAGAGACAAGGGGTTGTATTGCCATCCTGGTCAATGTGTGATGGTGGGTATGTCAGAGTATTATCATGGGTTTCAGTGCATACAATATCCACTGTGGGGTGTGGGTGCTGGGTATACTGTCTTTACACCATGGTACCCCCAGTACATGTCCCATGTTCCACTGTATGGGAAGCACTGTCACCATCAACCATACAAGTAACTGATAACACTATCTAGCCCAGTTGTGCATGTGCTGTGTGCAACTTATCTGTAACAGAATGGACACACTGACAAGGTAGTTAGCACTGATAAGCCCAGGTCTCTCAGATGTGTTTATGACTGTTATGTGTTTGTCAATGTGTATATGACAGCATGTCACACTATGTATTGTCCATAAACAACCAGTGCATCCCCCATTACCATACTGTACAGGGCCTGGGGATGTTCTTCATATAACAAGTAACCTGGAACACATGTCATCCTAAAAGCTGTGTGGTGTGTGCAATTAAGGCCACACACATCAGTAGCACTACATACCTAAGTAGGGGTTCTAGTCCCAGTGTTGCCAAGTAAGAGTGTGTGTGTGTATGTATGTGAAGGGATCTACTTCTGTTTGCAGAATATACATGTCCCAGGAGGTCATCTGTCTGGGAACTGCCTGGCAAATGCTAACACTTCACAGGTATCATCCTGTGGAAATACATTCCATCACAACTAGTAGTAGATGTGTAAATGCCCTCTTCCCCACTCTATAGGTGTACAGCGATACTGGGATTGGTATAAATAGCTGGGTGTGGCTCTTGTGGATACAACCACCATCATTGCAGTTACTGTTGAGTGTATCCCCCCGCTTAGCTGGCTATAATACTGTACAGTTCATGTTAACAGGTTAAGTACTTGTCACTCACACTATATGTGGTTCTACAGCACCTCACACTGTCCAAAGGGTAGGGCTGTGCCACCCACACCAGTACACCTATTTTTACCAAGTAGAGGATTGCACTACATTGGGGAAGGGGACATATACCCTGCCAGTACCACCATCAGTGACATTAAACTAGCAAACTGCTTATTTCCAAATGTGTTGTTGTGTCTAGTCTGTCTTGATGGAATTACATAGGCTAAAATGGGTTCCTTGTACAACTACATACATCCATGTGTACAGTATTTTCTGTGTATTGCATCAACACCAAAGCCTCTGTTTGTGTTATACACAAACATGCGGTGTGTATCACCCAGTACACTTACCATTGTCCACTGTAGAATGGCTGCTGACATCTGCCACCATGCACTCACCAGTATACACCCACAGACCTATCAGCCATGTGGGACATGCAGTAACTGTTATACAGACCTGTGACAAGTGTTCACCTGTACCCAGGATATGGCACAGCCAAGGTGTCACCACAGTGCCATACCCTTTGTAGGAAACAACAGCAGACCAACATCCTGCTGACACATGGACACCTACAACACAAATGGCATACATTATGGAGACCACAATCACTCAGTGTTAATAACAGCTATAATGCATCATGGCTGGCCAGCTACACTTCCTGACATGTAAGTATTAAACTTTACTGCTGACAACATGTTACACAGCATTACATTGGTACACCATAGTACAGTCACCCAGTGCATCAGAGCCACATTAGCCTGTCCCTGCATCAATGTTATGAATGACAGGGATGTGGCACAGGTATCATCATATGCACAGGGTGTGTTGTTGGTTTGCCAGAGACCTAGGCCGAGCCATATGTTTGACATCGTGTGTGTGTGTGTGTGTGTGTGTGTGTGTGTGTGTGTGTGTGTGTGAGGGGGTTTAATTATTAATTGTGCTGGTGCGATGTGGTGTGTAGGTATGGGGTTGTCTTAGCTGTGTTGGTGATGTGTGTGTGTGTATGCATGCACACAGTTCTACCATGTGGCTGCCCTATACAGGGGTTTGTTGGACAGCTGCAGACCGTATCTGGCAGGGTGTGCAGTTCACTGTCTCCAGCCACAGACAGGAGAACTGTGCCTGTCAGGGGTTCCATGGGCACCACCAAGTACAAGCCATGATATGATACTCTCCCCTGATGATGACATATGCCCGCAGGATCCAGGTCCCTCTTGGGACCAACCAGGACCACGTGCACATGGCCTGCTGTGTTGTGGTGTGGACAGCACCCCCCTGCAGTGCTGGGGCTGGTACTGCCACTATGGGAGTGGCTCTGACTTCTGGCACGTCCACGTTGACCTCCAGCTGTTGGTGTTGCTTGCCTACGTCCACATGGCTGTCGCACTACTCCCACCATATGCTCAAGCACAGACATTCCAATCGAGAATTCCCACCATCTCACCCAACCGTCTATCCATGACATCTGCAAAATAATGGTGGGCACCTGCAAGATCATGGATGTTGTCAATAACAGCTGAATGAGTAGCCCTCTGCAGCCTCAGACCCTGTCCGGTATAGCGTTCCATACATGCATACACCTCCATGATGGCCTGAAACATGCATCTGGTGGTACCAGATGTGGCACCTTTGCCAGAGGCATGATAACCAGTAGCCCTCCTATGAGCACCCCTGTACATCTGCCTGTGTGGTACCCCCACCAGACATCCAGCTATGGCTGCTGTGTCCAGACACATGTGCCATAGATACCACACTGTACTGTCCCATGCTACCAACTGCCAACTGTCCCTCAGCTATGGCCACTGGTGATGGGGTATGTATAGGCAATGTGACTATGTGTTGGGATGGGGTGGATAACAGTGGGATGTCAAACAATGGCACAGCTTCAGCCCCTGACAACCCTGCCTGTGCCTCAACACACCTTTCATCATTATCAGTGTCTGTATGGACACCAACATCAGATTGCCTGCAGGAGGGACACTGACCCACCTCGCCACCTGTGAGGTGAAAGCAAGAAACACACTTTAAGACCTGTACGTTATTGCTTAACAGTACACAGACACACAGACACACAGACACACAGACACACGCACACACACACACACACACACACACACACACACACACACACACACACACACACACACACACACACACACACACACAATTACAGGTGAGATTGCACAAAGATGTTACACACAGACCTCTCATTACCCATCTGTCAACATGCATGACATATGGCACTCAACAGCATGCAGTGCAGCTATAGTCAATACCTGTTACCAACATTATACATCTCTGTGATGCATGGGTTGTGTTAGTAGATGATGCCCCTTCCCCTGGCACACACTGCACCCATGTACACAGTATTGCTGTGCACCTGTTCAGCACCCTGACATGTACTGTGCACCATACCTCACAGGTGTACACACCACTGCTGAATGTATATATGTGTGTCAGTTATGTTTGCTCTGCTGCTCACAGCCCCTATGTGTTTGTCTGACGCATACCTAAGATGATATGTGGACAGATGTAATTTGTGAATGCCTGATGTCTGATTTACAGATATCATCATCAGCAGCCCATGTATGGCCAATAAAATACAGTTACACTGACAACCTTTAAACCTTACTGTGGCTATGGGGAGTGTACGCACCCTTATTGACATGGCACTGTCTTCCCTGATATTCCATGGGGCCACATTACTGCATATGTTAACATTACATGAACCTGATATGTAACATATGACCTGAGCAATCAAATGCAGTATCAAACAAATGTGTTAGTTGTGCAGATGCTGATTGAGATGCATACAATTTGTGGGTGCATATGTGTGCACACCCTTATCATGATGGTTTGTTGCACCAACTGTTAAGTGTACTATTCCTGGAAGGGGTATACTAGCATGGGCCATCTGCATTTTCCAGTATTTGGTCACTCTGCCCTACAAATCTCCCCCCAACTCTGCATGATTGCAAGGTCAATTCATAAGCACAGCCCTTGGAGGTCACACAGTGCCATCACTATTGCTATGGAGTCAGGGTTATGTCTGCAACAATTCATGACCTTGACTGTGTGCAGATACAGCCATTCTTAGTGAGCTTTGGATCTCTGCTTTAGTTCACTGTTGTGTTTCAGGATGACACCCCCTCCCCACCCTCAGCCATTTTGCAGATGCTTGACAACTATGGCCTACACGTGTGTCATTTTGCAATGTCCCAAAGTCTGAACACCATGTGCACTGGTCTAGTCCCTGCTAATGAATGGCAAACATACAGGTGTACACTGGCATCAGCAAGGTACAGATGGGGATGGTGGGCCTGAGTTGGGGTGAGGTGTTGGTTGTGCAGCACATGTATCTTAATTGATACTGTCTGTAGGTTTCCAACTTGGTCTTGGTACACCAGTACACAGTGCAACACATGCCTTTAGGGAACTTTTGATGTTATGCATACGCTACCTGTAGAGAGCCCTTGCTGATGTTTCCTATGGAACAACTGTCTCATCTGATTACCCTAACCCATGGGCCACACTTATGCAGATTCCAGGTGATTGCCAACACAGGTACTGCACAGCCAGTACTTGCTAGACATTCCTGCAACTCCCTCAATGTTGCAGCATGTTACTAGGCAGCCTGCATGATCAGTTTGCAACATGTGTCATCATCTGTCTTGGATGGCCATCTGTTTATTTTCTACATTAATCCTGTCCCATACATCCTCGCCACATACATGACTGGACTGTTTGCCATGGTATATGCAATGATGAGGTAAGGCTACATGTCCAACTCCTGCATGCTACCTCTTGGGTATGGGATCCATTCCATGGCTTGTAAGATGTTTGCAAGCCATAGCTGTCTCTGTTGCAGGTAAGTGGGCACATTTGATGGCCAAATGTCTTGGACAGCAGACCATTTCTTGGCATCACATTGAGGACCTGTACTTGCTGGAAGGTCCATACTCATGAAGAGTGCATGCTGTCAGTACCTCAAAAGCTGTTTCCACAATATGTTATTTGGAGTGTATGCACACATATGCTTCCAGTGTTTGTTAAGGTATGTATTCCCCATATGTGCTGTCCTAACATAGGATTCCATACTACACATTCATTGCACATGTTAAGACCACATTACAGGTTGTAAGGGTTGTGGAATGCAGTATTGTGATATGCCATTGTAATAGGGGTATATTCACTGTTGCAGCACTGTATAAGGGTGATGTTTCAGACATGTCCCTACTGTAGGTCATTTGTCCCACCATTATGTTCATCTCTGTGCACACATTTTGCAATGACAGGTTGTTAGTTATATTGCAGGACTCTTACATATCCATCAGATATGCCACCATGGTGACCACTGTGATGCAGTGCAGTTAACAGTAACAATAACTGAACATGTACAGCATGCATTATGTGTAGGTGTGTTAAATGCGTGCATGGGATATACCATGGCCATAACATGGCCGGTGTATTGGAAAACCTAAACAAACCCCATACTCACCAGCTACAGTCTGCTGCCCCAGAAATATACCACAGGGACCTACATAGTTGTGAGAGAGATGTGATGTCAGTAGCCACACCTGTGGCATTGGTACAGGGTGGGAGCAGCATTACAGTCCATCAACAGTACAAACCCACAATACTACAGATTATGCACATCTGTTTATTACTACAATGCAGCAATAGGCTATATGTATTTCATCTCACATTTGCATGATTAAACTCTACAGATGCAGATGGATATACAACAGTGGTCTACTGATGTGCCCTGTGGCCTTACCTGCATGCTCTTCGTCCATAGTGTGGGTAGCACCTACCTCCACAATGCTCTCCTCTGGATCTTCTTTTTGTGAGCAGGCAGGTACTCTGTGGCTGGCAATGTGTCGGGGGGATGGATGGCATGACCCCCCCCCCATAGCTAGCTGGTCCCTCCTAACCGCAGCAGCACACCGATGGGCATAGAGGAGTAGGTCAGTGCACCAATGTCAGACCTGCTCATAACTGCGGTTATGCAGGCCATCGTTTACCCTGTGGACAAGATTGTTCCACAGGGCAGTCCTCTCCTGCAGATCATGGGCTGTATGCCCAAACAGGGTGTGCTAGTGCTGCAGCAGGTGTTGAATGATCACGTCATTCTCCTGGAGGGTGTACATCGGTAATCTCTCCCATGACACGGTGCTTGAAATACATAAAGAGGAAAAAAGGTCTGAGGACCTCATACTGCAAGGATATAATAGTTGTAAATACACATCTCTGTCTCCCTCCCACCATATCTGCAACAACAATCTGATCACACAACTCAGCGTGTATGTTTGCAGCAAACCTACTGTTGGGACATATATCGTATTGTACAACAATTTGTGCAATGTGTTTGTAGATATGTTCCATATTGAAACACTATCATTGGTGGCCTGTTATGAACAATGTCACCTGCATGCCATTGTAAGGGCCACTATGGTTCCATATATGTGTGTGTTCTTTTTTCTATGTGACTGCTGCAAATCTTGTGTTTTGTGTTAATGGGGATAGCTATGCATGCTGTTAGACATAATTCTGGAATGTGTGGACTATTACTACCCACATATGTTCTATAACTGTGACACAATAGCATGGTTGGGAAGACAGTTGCCAGCAGAACTACCTCTCTCACCTCCTCTGGCCATGTTACAAGGCCACATCACATCTGAGACCCACCCTGGGACCTCAGCATCTGCTGGTCCTGCACTACCTTCAGGTGGAACCACCTCAGGGGATGGTGTTTGCCCCCTTCCCGGGAGCACACACAGGCCGGATCCTGTCTCCCAAAGTCAGGTCCAGGGTCTGGTGCATAGGGAGCTCCACAGAGACTTGGGGGATGTGCTGCTACACCACCTTGAGGCCCTCAGTACAAAATCACAGGGTCTACATACTCCTCCTGCTCAGCCAACAGCCCAGGCACCTTCAGGGCCATGAAGATGCAGTTCTGACTGCAAATGGGTGAAGACCTTGGTTCCATTGTTTCCATATGGGGGCTCATGGGCTTCCACATTCAAACACCACTCCCCATCCAAGGTGTTTACCTGCCATGTGTCATATACTGCCCTGTATGCTGTCTTGTCTGTCTTCTAACCCAACCTACCTCCTCAAATATACCTACTATCCTTCCCCAAAATGTCAATCCCACCTTCACAAACAAGGGCAATGTGTTCCTAACACGGATTTCACACCAGACATACCTATCCATTTTGCACCCACTTACTGCTGCATATATATGTGTGTATAGACATGTGTGATATTCTCTCACACATATCGTGCAACACTGTCATTCAACAGTAGGGGAAATGTATTCATATATATATATATATATATATATATATATATATATATATATATATATATATACACACACACACACACACACACACACACACACACACACACACACACACACACACACACACACACACATATGTATACACACACACACACACACACATATATATATATATATATATATATATATATATATATATATATATAAATATCTGTGTGTGTTTGTATGTATGTAGACATACACGTATATATATATATATATATATATATATATATATATATATATATATATGTGTGTGTGTGTGTGTATGTGGATATATATTTTGAGTTGTGTGTATATATATATATATATATATATTATATATATATATATATATATATATATATATATATATATATATATATCTATATATAGTGCATTCAAACATCAGGTCCACATTCTCTAACTCTCATTTATTCACAGCTGCACTGTTCTGCCTTGCTACTACACAGACAGGTGTCACATGTGGACACAGCCTAACATTAGGGGGGTATATATAGGGACAGATTGTAGGTAAGCCTATTACACACCTATGGCGTTTGTGCATCCTTCATTACATGTTAACATGATTGTCTTGCAAGTGGTGGGGTCTGAAACTCATGTGTCTATCATAACGGCATTACTTCCACCACCAGCTATTTGCCACACTAATGTACATGTCTTAAGGTACAGAGCACACACTATGATGGCTTTCATTTTGTCATTCAATGCTGATCTGCACAGTTGAGAGGTATGGCCCACTGCTCACAAGGACAGACACTATTGTCCATAGCAGTTGTTCAGCAGGACATCATTAAAACAACTCCTGATGGCACATATAAATCTTTCCACATCATTTATCCCATTATTATAGACCAAGTACTACATTCAATTGCATACATATATGTTTCACATACCTGTTGTAGGATTGTCATCTCTTCTGAATACAGTTTTATGTGTCCCCTTACTTATGTAGGGTTGTTTATAGGTTTAGTTGGTGTAGATACTTTTTTTTTGTCTATATGTCTACACACACAGACACACACACACACACACACATATATATATATATATATATATATGTGTGTGTGTGTGTATATATATATATATATATATATATATATATATATATATATATATATATATATATATATGTATATATACACACACACATCTACATATATAAATACATTTCCTCTACTGTTGAATGACTGTGTTGGATGATATGCTTGAGAAAACATCAGATTTATTTATATTTGACATGGCTTAGTGGTAAATCACTTTGGCTATGGTGTGCCACTTCCTGGTTTCAAAACCTGCAAGGGCTGATTATTTTGTTGCTGGGCAGAACAAGGGCTGTTGGATACAGAGTGACTAAGGCACTTTTAATCAATTGTAAGTGGGTTTGTGCGACGGTAAGCAATGCTAACTTCCAGTTACACATTCTTATGGTGAATTAGCCTCTAATTTGCTTATCCTGTGTAGGCATTGCTTACCCCGCGCAAACAGGATTAAACCCACTTACTACTGCTTAAAAGTGCTTACTCCTGATTACCCCTGCACTAATTTCTGTAATAGAAAAGAAAAAGGGGTGATAGGAAAGTGGTGAAAAAGGGGCACAAAGAGGGAAAGACAATATGGAAAATAGCTAGGGATGTGCAGGATGGGTGTAGGGAAGGTCCATAGCTGTCCGTTTCTTCTACACCAACAGCTGTGCATATACACTGAATTTGGAGGTAGATTTGGACACTCAAACTCCTGAGAGAGGGGTGAGGACAACAATAATATGTTGTGAAACCAATTACACCAGATTACATGTGTCCAGTGGACACGTGTGAGAAATGGACAGCTATGCATGGGTCAAGATTTTGTGGGAGGAACAGATTGCCCTTTTTTTCTTTTTTTAAGGTGAGAGTGGGATGTTGGGGAAGGATAGAAGGTATATTTGGGGAGGTAGGTTGGGTAGGATGACATACAAGACAGTATACAGGGGTGGTATATGACACTTGTTGGGGGTAAACACCTTGGATGGGGAGGAGTGTTTGGAAGTCAGAAGCCCATGAGCCCCCAAATAGAAACGGTGGGACTGAGGTCCCCATCCATGGGCAGTCACCACTGCACTTTCACAGCCCTGAAGGTGGCTATTCTGGTGGCTGAGTAGGAGGGGCAGGCTGACCCTCTAAATGTGCCACCCAGCCCTCAAACTGGCATAACAGATCTCCAGTCTCCCTGCAAAGCTCGCTACGCACCAGACCCCGGACCTGATGATGGGTGACAGTTTCCTATCTGCGCCCACTCCCAGTGGGGGCGAGCCCCATCCCCTGAGGTGGTTCCACCTGAAAGTGGTGCAGGACCAGTGGACGAAGAGGTCCCAGGGTGTGCCCCAGACATGCTGGTGCCCGGTGCCACGGCAAGATGAGGTGGGAGAGGTGGGTCCGCTGGGACCGGCCTTCCCAAATGTACTATGGTGTTGCAATTTTAAAACATATGTGGGTTAGTAATAGTCAACACATTCCAGGATTAGGTATAACAGCATACATAGATATTCCCATTAACCCAAAATACCAGATATGTAACAGTTGCATAGGAAACAGACCACATGCATATATGGAACCTCAGTAGCCACTACAACAGCATGCAGGTTACACTGATTGCAGCATACCACCAATGTGGGAGTATTTCAACATGGCACATGCATAGAAACCCATTTCAATATTTATCAAACAATAGGACATATGTCCCAACAGTGGATTTAATTGTACACAAACCCATTGAGTTGTGTATTTAGATTATTGTTGCAGATATGGTGGGGGGTGTCAGTTAACTTGTATATCCTGTAATTCTCACAACTTTCTTAGTCACTGCTGTACTCTGTACCTTACAGGTATTATTACTCTACCCTATGGCCTTAGTTTGGACTGTGGTATGTTTGTAGATAAGTATATACGTGAACTGTGTTTTACCTACAGTATACACCTCTTACCTGGTATACCTGTGTAAGTATTGTTTGTTAACACTACCTGACTGTTTCTACACATATTCCCAGATTCCAGGTTGATGTTATGCACATACCTCTCAATCTCTTATTGCACACACTCTGGTCAAGGCTTGACAATATGCAGGTGGAACTGGGACATATTTTGACAACTACCCTCATAAACATTCGGTGAGTTGCTACAATGATAGGTTTGTTTTCTTATACAGTTTCTGAATATTTACAGGTCTGATAATCAGTTATATGTCATTAAAAGCTGCCTAAATTTCTGAGATCATCTCAGTGATTTGCCAGAAGGACAGGGTAACAGGCTGGGCATATGGGCCAATTATCTGGGCATTCTGACCAAATCTGTACAGTTGAGGGGTATGATTATGCATACAGCTTACTACCACTCCCAGGATTTGAACCATGGCTGTGTCTGCTAAAAATCAAACAGTGTACGTCACAGATGAGTGTGCTGTTTAGATATTGCTGTGTATCTCTTCACTGTCTTCTGTCTATAAGTCTTCCATGGTTTAACAATCTGACCTTGTAATTACAGCAGTCTTATACAGGGATTCCCTGATATTTTTATTATGTAGCACAGTGATGGGTGACAGTGATGACTAATACATTATTATTCAGAGAAACTGCAACATTAATGCAATACAATACCAGACTAAACAGTACCAGTCCAGGATTTCAATCTTTATTTCCAGGCACAGTTTTTTTTTATCTGACAGACCTGTGGAGGGAATGTTTGTTAACACTACCTGAATGTTGCCACACATATTACCAGATTCCACGTTATTATTATGCACATATGTCTCAGTCTGTTACTGTACACACTCTGGCCATAGCTTCACAACATGGGGATAGAGATGGATGATAATTTGCATATTACTCTCATAACATTTTGGTGAGTTGCTAGAGTGACAAGTTTGTTCTTATTGATATTTTTCTGATGTTTATGATGTCTAACAATCAGTTGTATGTCATTATTTGCTGCCTAAACTTCTGGGATCATCCCACTGATTTGCCAGGGGACAGGGTGATAGGCAGAAACTTTAAGCCAATTATCTGAACTTTCTGACAAAATCTTTACAGCTGAGGGATATGATTATGCATACAGCTTACTACCACTCCCAGGATTCAAACCATGGCTGTGTGTGTGAAAAATACAACCGTTTATTTCACAATAGAGTGTGCTATTTGGATTTTGTTGACATCTTTTCGCTGTTTTCTGTCTAAGTCTCCCTCAGTTGTACAATATGACCTTGTGATTACAACAGTCATATACAGACATTCCTACACATTTTATTTATGTAGCACAGTGTGAGTAACAGTGCTTAATACAACAGTACTATTAAGAGAATGCAACACTACATTACCATATGATAGCAGAGTAAACACAAGCAGTCCAGGAGTTAGACCTTTACTGCCAGGCTGTTACCCTTTCATTTACATATAACCTATATGAGACTCTTCCTGCCATATTGTCTGGTTTATTCAGTACATGAAACCACAAATGATGCAACCTCTGCGAGTACGGCAGCTGCAGGGTCCCAAAGGAAACAGTGTACAAAGCAAAACAGAGGACCAGCAAACAAGGCACCTAGTATTGATATAAAATACTTTAATAAAATTATTAGGTTCTTAGACACAGACCTGTTTCGGCAAATACAAAAATCAAAGCCTTCTTCAGTGTGTGAGACTCATACAAAAAAGAACCTATATATAAATAATTCATTAAATCATGTGATTAATTACATATGTTCATTGAGACCTGGCTTAAAGAGCCCATCAAGTTTAATGATACATTTTTTTCTCCATGGAGTTCAGTAAATCATGCCAACCTAATTTGTTATGTCTAGGTCTCAAGATTTTATCAATGATGGTGAAACTGAAACTTGCATTTAGATGAATGAGAGAATGTTTAAATAAGGCATTGGTTTCTCTCTTGTGCCTGATGTCACTAAGGTGCTCAGATATTCGAAGTTTCAAGGGTCATGATGTTTGACCAACATAAAATGCAAGACAGGTGCATTTAGCCAAATAAATTACCCAATCTGAAGAACAATTAGCAAAGAATTTGATGTTAAATACTTCAGGGGTATTCTGGCTAGTGAAACTAGTAGTAGTTTTAAATAGTTTAGTGCAATAAATACAGTGTCCACAGGGAAAACACCCAAATACAGGGTCACCTGATATTGTAGTTTGGATAATGTTAGTAGTTTTCACTTCAGAATGTTTGAAGTGATTAAAGAAAGCAGATAATTTTTTTCCTTTCCGGAAAGAAAATGAACATCGATCCCCAAGAATATCATGAAGTCTGGGTTCACATGTTCCAATTATGTTGAACAATATTAATCAGTGTATTGGTGTTACGTCCGTATGTGGTGATAAGTCTAGGTGGTTCTGAATTGGATTTATGCCTAGTTCTATAAAGAAGCAAATCCGCACGTTTCATCTTGTCAACAGTATGTTTTGTATGTAATAACTGACCCATTTTGTAGCCTCGATCATGAAATCTGTGTAATAGATCATCCCTGAACTGTGTATAAGTGTGCTGATCAGAACAAATGTGTTTGATATGCATAAACTGTGATTTGGGAATGTTTTTGTAAATGTGGGGAGGATGAAAGCTGGTGGCATGGAGCAGTGAATTGTTTTCGGGGAATTTACGATGAATCTCCGTTCATACCTCTCAACCTGGAAACATCAAAAATCTGGACAAAGGCCCATGAAAAATAGGTACAAATCTGTATGCTGATTAGCATAAAATCTGCACACACAATTATGTAACCCCGCCCACTCCAGTGGAATTATGGGATACCGATTTTCAAATGCAAAGTGAAGAACAGACAACTAAAATATGGCCCCAGACCCTGTAGTAAATAACCATTTTTTTAATGTGTATCCATTATATTTACTGAGAAGGGAGAAAATGAACCTTAAGATTTTGCTTTTGGTGACCCACTTGCGTTTTGTGATAAAAGCAGGGCATTTAATGGTAGGCAGTATACTAATCTTAGCAAAAGAATATTATAGTTTGCTATGACTTCCAAAAGTCATCCTCCATGGCCTACTGATCAACAGCATAGCTAGAATTTGTGCTGCCTGGGGCTGTCTGAGTTTGCCACCCTTCACCCACTCACAAAATCATGGTCAAATGAGGCCCCCCCATACACAGCCCTCCCCCTGCAGCCATTCCAATGTCCCATTACTTGGCTATTTTACCACATTTACCATAAACAATGTAATGTGCATACTACTTTACTTTTCCAATGATTACTTGGATTTCATTTAAGACTTTTATTTTACATTTTATAGCAGAAACACTAAGACATCTGCTAAATACAGTCTCACAATGAAAATAGACTTAGCATTAAAACATCTTTGCCCTTGAATCTCACATTCATTGAAACAGCATTGAAACTCACATTCAAAGAAAATGCATCTGGACAGTAGTGGATAAAGATTACCTTTGGGCTGTTTACAAATCATAGGCCCCTTGCACACGAAACATACACGTGTTCTTTGATACACCTACACCTTCATGACTGTTCCTTGTATAACACAGCACACTTACAGCATGTTTTAAATTTATTGTTTTGAGCATTTTTTTTCAGTAAGCAATGAAACAAAAATGCATGAACCAATAATGACAAAACTGCCCAATTTAGAACATTTCCATCATAAAAGTCTACTCAGACTTCTATAATCCACCAGTATCAGTAAATATATACAATCTCTGCAGAAGTAAGTCATCTAAATAATTCCATATTAAAGAGATATGTAACTAATGAAGAGGTTGCTACTAGCAAACTATATAACTTTATATTTCATTGCTTCATCAAAAAATAAAGTGCCTTTTGCCCTTGAGCAATAAATTGCATATGTTATGTTAAAAAAATGATAAGCTAGTGATATTGCAATAGGGAATGGGTGGCAAACTGATAACAGGTTCATAGTTACTAGATATCTCCGCCAAAAAGGACAGTCTCAGGACTGTATCATCCATCCTCTTTAAAAGTATACAGTGCAGTATCAGCAATCCCTCTAGATACTGTGGGAGTAAAACCCGCAGCCTTCTGCATCAAAAACAAGTATTCTACCTGTTGTGCTACTAACACTGACTTGGCATAAGCAGCACTAAACTTCTCTCCCCCTGAAGAACTATACAGCACAAGAAACCTGGAAAAAGCCAAAATTTATTGGGGGGGGGGACAAAGGCCCAAAACTAGGAACGCATAAGCATTGCTTGTATAATCCTAGAAAAGTTGTTAGAATAAAATGTCTTGTGTTACCATGCATTTTTTGAAAGATAGAAAGACTGAAACTTAAATAGCTATCATTAATTTAGTGAATTCAGTTCTCACTGATTTGCTAGAAAACCACAAATTTTAAGAGGAACAGACCTCAAGTATGAGCCATCTGCAGTAAGCAATACTACACACAAATAATTAGAAGCTAGCTTAAAAAAAAAATACACTTCTGCAGACTGCCATTCTCGTTTTAGCTTAAGACTAAGTTTCTCTCACATAAGAACTTCTGCCATTTCAGCTTGACCAGAAAAAAGCAATACACTTTCTGCTCCAGAACTAGAAGCTTAACAGAAAAACAATACACTTCTGCAGACTGCTGTTTCTCATTTCAGCTTAAGTTTCTCTCACACAAAAGACATAAGACAATATTTGCTTTGACCCAAAAAAATATTTAGTATAATGCAAGACAGAATGCACCCTAGCAAAAAAAATCTAAGGTGCACATGTTTTTTCACTTATCTTGCTATAACTAATTTTCCCTGTATACAAAAATGCCAATGCGAGGGTTGACCCTTCTAATTTCCATCCAGTCTTTCAGGAGTGGCTGAACACAAGCCCTTTTCAGCAATGAAAAAGCTAACAAATTCTTAAATGGGCACTCATGCCGCAGGTCAAAGGGTAGTTATCCTGGAAAGGTGCAGCATCTTTAATGTACAAATCTAAAATTTCTGGTCACACAATTAAGGCTTTTGTCATAGCAGTTCTGAAAATAAACTCACATAATGGGGTAGTAGCAACTTTGTCTATTGGTCTATTAAATCGGGTTACACACCAGGATTTACCCAGCCTTAAATTATCTACGTATACACAGATTCAGCATTTATTTGAAACTAGAAGTATCTATCTATATAGTCACATACCATCATTCTGAAGCAACAAACTTGCCGCACAACTCCTACAACAAAAGCTTCGAGATCCTCATCTAGTGACATACTGAACAACAGAATAAAATCACAAGAGACAAAAATATGTCTCAACTAAGCTTTACGATACAAGTGAAGCTCGACTCGAACAAGAAAGGAATAAATATTTAATCACACTCCAAGCACATAAAAACGGTCAAGCGCTTTCTTCTGTATATTACAGACTTCTTCAGAACCATTATACTAACAGCTGATAACATATTTAAAAACTTTTTGGCGCCATTTTATTCAAGCGCTATACTTCTTAACAAAATTTAAAGTGCTACTACTATATTATAAAAACATTTATCTTTCTACCACATTTATTTATATACACCTACTATAAATACTAAAATCAACTTATACTCTCAATGCATATACTATATTAAAATAAAAAAATTAAAACATCAATTTATCTAACAATATTATTACACTATAATAACTGTAAAAAAGGTTTTATGGAAATAAAATCATTTATGCCAGGAAATTTTGTTGCATTAGTCAACATTTGCCACTGACTTTCTTTTCTACCTAAATAGGCTTTATAATTACCACCACATGGTGATATATTTATATAATCAATGATACCAAATATGAAATTATGTGTATCACCTTTCTCCATTATATGTCTGAACAATGCATTTTTGGTATCTTTAACCTTGATCTTATACCTATGTTCATATATGCGTTTTCTAAACTGTCTTTCTGTTTTCCCTATATAGAAAGCAGTACATACTGTACATTTAGCGAGATAAACTATATTCCTACTATTGCAGTTTCCCTTTTTAAACTTTATATAAGTACTGTTAACATCATTTAATCTATATCCAATTGCTTCATTTATTACACAACACTGTTTACAAGTTCCACATTTCTTAGTGTGGGGGTTTTTGGATATTTTTTGAGAATTCAATCTGACATAATTAACATAACATGTTGTATATTACACAAGATTTCTGGATGATATGTTTTTGCTTTGAGATGGACCCATAGAACTTATAGATAAGTTCATAGATTATCTAAATACAACAAGTACGTTTCTGAAATTTACATATAATGTCAATACAGAAGGTATAGCATACCTGGATACATACATCAAACATGTTGATACAGGTTTTCAATCTGAATTATTTAGAAAGGAAACGTTCTCTAATGGTTATCTAGATTACACAAGTAACCATCCTAAGCATATTTTAAGAAACATCTTCAAGGGGCAATGTATAAGGGTAGCAAGTATGACATCAGATTATGACACTATGGTTAGAGAAATTAATAATATAAGAAATATGTTTCTTAATAGGGGTTACCCCTTAACATTATTAGGTGATATATCGACATATATTATCACTGAATGGGGTAATAAATATACCCCCATTTTAGGTATTGGTGTAGAAAAAATTATTAGGAAGAATAAAGTTAATGATGAATTTCATAGAGTATGTGTATTGACTTACACCCCTTATGTTAATTATGTCAGAGAAATCTTGGAAAAATATTGGAATAAATTAGTAGGAGATGAAGAAGCCAAAGGTGTAGTAGGAGAAAAACCTTGCATTGTATATAAAATGGGTAGAAATATAAAAAAAATATTGAATGGATTGAATTCTCAAAAAATGTCCAAAAACACCCACACTAAGAAATGTGGAACTTGTAAACAGTGTTGTGTAATAAATGAAGCAATTGGATGTAGATTAAATGATGTTAACAGTACTTATATAAAGTTTAAAAAGGGAAACTGCCATAGTAGGAATATAGTTTATCTCGCTAAATGTACAGTATGTACTGCTTTCTATATAGGGAAAACAGAAAGACAGTTTAGAAAACGCATATATGAACATAGGTATAAGATCAAGGTTAAAGATACCAAAAATGCATTGTTCAGACATATAATGGAGAAAGGTGATACACATAATTTCATATTTGGTATCATTGATTATATAAATATATCACCATGTGGTGGTAATTATAAAGCCTATTTAGGTAGAAAAGAAAGTCAGTGGCAAATGTTGACTAATGCAACAAAATTTCCTGGCATAAATGATTTTATTTCCATAAAACCTTTTTTACAGTTATTATAGTGTAATAATATTGTTAGATAAATTGATGTTTTAATTTTTTATTTTAATATAGTATATGCATTGAGAGTATAAGCTGATTTTAGTATTTATAGTAGGTGTATATAAATAAATGTGTTAGAAAGATAAATGTTTTTATAATATAGTAGTAGCACTTTAAATTTTGTTAAGAAGTATAGCGCTTCAATAAAATGGCACCAAAAAGTTTTTAAATATGTTATCAGCTGTTAGTATAATGGTTCTGAAGAAGTCTTTAATATACAGAAGAAAGCGCTTGACCGTTTTTATGTGCTTGGAGTGTGATTAAATATTTATTCCTTTCTTGTTCGGGTCGAGCTTCACTTGTACCGTAAAGCTTAGTTGAGACATATTTTTGTCTCTTGTGATTTTATTCTGTTGTCGGTTGTGCATTGTGACATACTGAACAAGTTATGCCAATCCCATTACAGATGTCAGTTTTGTCGGTGTATGTTGGCGTTGCTCTGCTTTTACTCTGACCACTTCCCATAACCACTCTATTTGTTACCAAGGCAACTTACTGTATTAGGCGGTCTTGGCCTTGCTAGCATGTGAATAACATCCTTTTGATTGGATAGGGGAGTCAGCAGCTCAGTTTGAATTTTCGCAACTTTTAAAAGTGTGTGCGTTGGTCTGTTTTGCTCTTTTTTAGAATATGGAATATTATGGATATCACTTATCACAGAAGTTCAAATGGATTGAATATACACAAACATATTAGCCACCCTGCTTTTTGTTATCTTGCCAGTAATATTTGGCAAGCTGTCTTTGAGTAAATTCTGCACTCATTGCTGTTACAGCTTGCAAAACTTTAAGACTAATAACTAATGAGCTGCACGACCAAAACACCTACAACTGTGCATATGTATGCGTGTGTACAGAGCTGCAATAAATAAGACTGCCTTTCCCACAGCCATGAAGCTTTTCAAAACACATTGTAAATTATTCTCACATGCTATCCAGTTGCATAACTCTATCATGCTGCGGCTTGCTGCCCCACTATCTTATAACGCATTCACCTGGAAAATGACTGCACCGTTACTTGCCAAGATGGGATGGAGAATGGTTTATAAGGGAAGAGATGGCTTTCTGTGCAAACTACAGTGTCAACTACCCTCGCCCTCCCTCACACCTGCTTATCTTTTAAATTACAACAACTCACTCAGTCAGTAAGAAATGAGAGCTTACTTTTTGCGAATCCCAACCATGACGGAAATAAACCTTAAGCCTTTTTTTGCCTTACCGGGTGCTGGAATAAAGATATGCTTTATGCTGTACTGCACTGTACCTGAATAAAATGCACACCTCTGGAGCAAGTTAGATTAAATGAAATAATAATGAAGGCCTCACCATTCTGACAGGCTGTTTGCCTGCCTCATGAAGCTGGCATCATTGTGTATGCACGTAATGACATCAGGAGCAAATGCCTCAAAAAAAAAAAAAAAAAAATAGAAAAAAACCTGGGAACTTCGGAAATTAAAGGGGCCACTCGGGAATTCGTGGCACCCTAATATTTTGCTCACAAAGCCGGTATTTAAAAAAGGAATTCGGTACGGTTGAGAGGTATGTCTCCGTTGTCAGCGTATGGTCAGATGACCGGCAAACCAAAACATCTAAGAAAATAATTTTATTTTTATCATAGCTGACAGAAAATTCTATTCCCCATTTATTTTCATTCAAATAAGTGGTAAATTCCAAAAGATATTCACTGTCAGCCCTCCATACCAACCAGCAATCATCCAAATATCTACGCCAAATGTCCATTTCATCAATATAAATATTATGAGAATTGTTATAAATGACCTGTTCTTCGAAGTACACTATGAACAAATCAGCGTATATGGGGGCAAAAGAAGCCCCCATAGCTGTTCCCTTAGTTTGCAAATAACATTTACCTTTGTAAAAGAACACATTTTTGGTCAATACGTGTTCTGTCAGACACAACAGAAGAGTGTTAAAGCCTGGCTTATATAGTTCAATCTTATTAAGCCAGTATTCCAACGCTTCCAAACCAGCCCAGTGTGGTATATTTGTATATAATGATTTTACATCTAATGTACAAAGTAACCAATCTGGCTCAAGCTGTGTGTCAGAAATGATCTGCAATAATTCAGTTGTGTCTCTGATCCTTGCACAGACACATTGTAAAAGAGGTTTTAAATGTTTTGTTAAAAACAGAGATAATGGTTCCGTTAATGAATTTCTACCAGAAACAATAGGTCTGCCTGGAGGATTCTGAAGATCCTTGTGTATTTTGGGTAGAAAATATATGTGCTGTGGGCAAGGATTGGAGATAGTGAGTTGAGATTGTGTATTTTTGGTAATAATCCCTTCTTCAACAGCTGAATTGAGAAATGAGTCAATCTGTTGTTTAAATACTGGTGTTGGGTCAATGGTTAGTTCAGAATAATATCGTGCATTGGATAATTGATTAAGTGCTTCGTGGTGATATTGAGACAAATCCTGAACAACTATTGAACCACCTTTGTCAGCCCCAATAATAACCAAATTATGGTTGTTAGCTAGTTTAGTGATGTTTTCCATACAACTTTTGGATATATTATTTGGTAAAGGTGGGGCTGACCTAAATTGAAAGTGAAGGTATTTGATCATGGCTTGTTGAAACATGAAAACATGATGATTCATGGGTGGCATGAAGGAAGATCTGTGGTATTTGAATTCATCAGAGATCTTTGATGATTGTTGATCCTGAAAAAATAATTTGAGGTTGAGAATCCTACAAAATGAAACAATATCTTGGACAAAACTTTCTTCTGAAACAAAAAAACCTGGAATAAATGATAATCCTTTATTAAGAATTTCAATTTCAGAGGAGGAAAGGACATGTGATGAAATGTTGGTAATGTTGACATTTGTTACTTTGTCACAAACATCTGTAGTAAAGTTTCCATATTGTCCACATCTTTTGTGTTTTCTGACCCCCTCTTCCTCCTATGGGTAAACCCTGCATGGTTGTGGAATTCCTTCTTTTTAATGCTGGTGAACCTGTGGCACCCCCTGAATCAGTATCAAGACCCGAAGATGAGTAATCATCAGCTGAAGTGTCAGTATTTTGGGGTGTAACTTTTTTAAGAATGGATTTGGACCGTTTCCTTTTGGGATTGGTCCGATTTTGGGCAGTAAATCGTACATGTTTTGCTTTATTTTCAAAATTGAAAGGATCACCTTTGGTGTAATCATCTAAGTCTCTTTGGAACGTTTTCTTTTTCCTTTCTTTTAACTGGGTTTCCAATGTGATTAGTTCCTTACTTAAATTTTTAATCCTATTTGTATAAATAGTCTGTCCCTCGAATTGCTTAGCCTTATCACTAAGAGAGGTGATAGATGAGATTTCCTGTTCAATTATTCTATTATGATAGCCAATATTTCAACAAATTTAAGGGATGTTGCTTGTTGAACTTCACTCCATTGTTTAAGTAAAAGATCATCAGGGGTGTTAACCAATGGTTGTGTACATATTCTCAGGCCACGTGGAGTAATTCCTTTAAATAAATAGGCACGGAAAAGCTTGTAATGCCAAACGTTATTTCGCAAAGATCTCATATGTTTGTTTAAATTTGAAAAAAATATTTTCACAACTGTCAATATTGCCTGAGATGCCAAGATCATCCAACCTTTCACCAAACGGGCCTATACCAAAAACAAAAAGATCATCTCTGTCAGAGGATAGCCCTGTAAGCAAATGATGCAATTCCATGATGCACCATAAAAAGATGTTTAAGAAATTCAAATGTAAACAAATATCAGGTATGAACTGGACAAGATATTGAAATGATAAAAATCAAAAGAATCTGATAAATGACCTTGGCCAGTTCAAAATTGGATCAATAAGCAATAAATGTTATGAAATATATAAGAACTCTCAAATATATATAAAATTCCAAATAAAAAAAACAGTGGACAATAATTAGGTCCTTTGCCGGTCCTATTTGAACCAATAAGCCCTAGGTCCATAACTTAACTTAAATAAGCTTTCAATAAAGCCTATAACAATAGGTGAGCAGCCAAATAAAAAACAACCAAAAATGCACAAAAACAAGTGCAATGTAGCGGAAATACCAGTTATCTGGTTGAATAACATTGGGTGCAAATATAATGTAATGAAATAAACATGTATAACCATAAAAAATGATAAAAAAAACCTACCTATTAAAAAGTGGAATGATTAACGGATGCTCAAAAGGGACATCCGAGCTAAGATATAAATACCAATGTAATTTATTAGGTGCTAATGGTGAATGCCTATATAAATCTCAATAGGTAGTATAGAATCATTGAACAGTAAATCGGCCCTAAATGAAATAAGTGTAAAAAATAGAAAATTCAAAATTATATGTATAACAAAAACACATATAATAGTGCTTGCATAATGTCCCTGTTAGTGCAAACAACAGTCGACAATTAAATATGAAATTTATTTAACCAAACCATAAATCAACTAGCAAGACATAAGATAAACCTTAATGAAATCCCTAAATGAGCAATGGCCTACATGAAATGGCGCTGCTCCCAAATGTTCACAATAATCAAATGCAATGATGCAAAACAGTACACATATTAATGTCTAGTTAACCTAAACATAAAGCATATGCTTTGAAGTGCAAAGACATTCAGCAATATTAAAAACTATTGCTTAAAAAAGAAAAACATATGAGCCATATGAATTAACTGTGCTCAGCATATAAATGTTTTTGCAAAAATGCGGGTGGTAAAGCACAATGGTATTCATAACATCTCACAAGAAACAGCACCGCATAGTAATAACAAAAATACACTGTTTACACTATAGCAGGAAAAAAATTCACCTTAGTATCATAAAAATAAACCTAAATACTGATGCATATAAGGTTTAGTATAAATGTCAAAAGATTAACTGAGAAATAGAAGCAATAAATCCATGTCCGTAAATGAAAATATGTGTAAGCCGATTGACTGTAAAAGTCCGACTTAAATCACAAGTGTCCAAACTTGCCCCATAGAAAAACACATTCAAATAGTGTTGTCCTGTAAACATACATACTGGACCATATACCTTTTGTAGGCAAAACAAACCGCAATAGTTGTTTAATGAAGGCAATTCCAAAAACCAAGCCCCGAGACTTCTGAGATGTAAATCCGTATCAGTTCAGTTCGCTATGACTTGGCGAAAAACATGTCCTTCTCATAAGCTAAAAAGCGAAAGATGAACGGATAGGCAAAACAAACCACAACAGTTGTTTCATGAAAGCAGTCCCAAAACCGAGCCCCAAGACTTCTGAGATGTAAATCCGTGTCAGTTCAGTTCGCTATGACTTGGCGAAAAACATGTGCTTCTCATAAGCTTAAAGGCAAAAGCTGAACACCACATAAAGCCCAAAAATCAGTTCAAAAAGAGTTCCACCAAAAATATAGTAGAAACAATTTGTAGAGGCAATTTAAGCAGATGCAAAAATTGTTAAACAAGTCATGATAGGAAGGCCGAAAATACCAAATCACAATATCACATAGTTCAGGCATGAAAAAATATCACATAGTTCAGGCATGAAAAAATAAAAAATACCTGAGTATGTTTTGAACTATGTAAAGCCTAATATATGGAATCACAAAAGTAAATAGACTCAACCATAAACCAGATCCAAAGGCCGAAAAAATAATCCAGTTGCTGCTGTATGAAACGCAGGAGGTTCCACAGGCCAACCACAGAGAAAGAACAGAAACCACAAATGATGCAACCTCTGCGAGTACGGCAGCTGCATGGTCCCAAAGGAAACAGTGTACAAAGCAAAACAGTGGTCAATACGTGTTCTGTCAGACACAACAGAAGAGCATTAAAGCCTGGCTTATATAGTTCAATCTTATTAAGCCAGACATAACAAATTAGGTTGGCATGATTTACTGAACTCCATGGAGAAAAAATAGATCATTAAACTTGGTGGGCTCTTTAAGCCAGGTCTCAATGAACATATGTAATTAATCACATGATTTAATGAATTATTTATATACAGGTTCTTTTTTGTATGAATCTCACACACTGAAGAAGGCTTTGATTTTTGTATTTGCTGAAACCGGTCTATGTCTAAGAACCTAATACTTTTATTAAAGTATTTTATATCAATACTAGGTGCCTTGTTTGCTGGTCCTCTGTTTTGCTTTATTCAGTACATCCCATACACAATACATGTTTTATACTGGCAATTAACTTTCTACTACTTTTAGATTTATTTCTTATGACAGTACATGCAAGATTATTACTAACCTGCCTTGAAACACAGTCTTTGCAGCCTACATGCATGGGCTTCCTGATTCACAGCCTGCTCTGCTGCAGCTTTCAGAGACATAGAGGCATATTAACCATACCTATCCATAATATACACAAACTAGGCAATTATTAAACAGTTAGTAGAATGAATACATTCACACTGCTGGGACATCACCCTGCCTAGCTTCTTGGCTCCAGTGATCGAAGAACTCTCTCTTCCTCCATTTCAGGTCGGCATAGTAATGCCTGACCTGCTCACCAGTTTGAGGGATGCCAGTGGCACTGGTGAGGTTACAGGCGAGATGGTCCCAGGCTTCCACTTTATACTGGGAATCCTGGTACTGGCCCTGCAGCAGTCTCTCTTCATGGTCTTTTACCAGGAGTCCTGCCATGACCTTAGACTCCTGGATGCTCCAGCTCTGCACTCAGAAGTGCAATCCTTCCCCAACACCAGCCTTTGTGCCTACAGGAGGAAGCTGCAACCAGTTATGAGATGCATTCCCACCTGTGGGGTTTAAATAGGGACAATGTCCCACATTTTGCCGTGATTGGACAGTTTTGAAAATGCTAAGCTATGGAAAAACCTGCTTACCTAAGGTTGGCATTGCTTAAAGGGGCATACCAATGGGCAAATCTATTTAGCTGGGCTATGAATTGCTTACACCTGGTAAGCAGAGGTGTGCAATGCTTAGTGTTGCTTATTTTTAAATTCGAACACTATTTGCTGTTTGGCATTGATTTAGCATTCATTACATGTTATAAATTTGTTTATTATTCATGATGCATGTGTACATACACTGTATGGGGGTACTTGTGTTTATCGGGGGATTTCACCACTTTATTACAAGGACACCTCACATGTGGACTTAATGCAGTACTCCAGTTCAGAAATATATGTTATTTAGTAGGTTCTACAACAAGAAACTTGTTTATAAATTCCTTCCACATGTAAAATTTGATTTTGCTATAGTGAGGATCTGTTTGAGTACACCTCAATTTTATGTACAGCTGATATGGCATAGTGGTAAATCACTGTGGCTATGGTGTGCAGGGTCCTGGGTTCGAGTCTTGCAAAGGCTGATTATTTTGTTGCTGGCAGAACAATGGCTGTTGGATAAAGAGTGACTAAGGCAATTTTAAGCATTTGTAAGCAGGTTTGCGCAGGTTTGCACGATGGTAAGTAATGCTAACTACCGGGTAAATATGCTTACAGTGAGTTAGCCTCTAAATTGCTTATCCTGTGTAGGCATTGCTTACCCCTGCGCAAACAGTATTAAACCTGCTTACTACTGCTTAAAAGTGCTTACTCCCACTTATCCCCACACTAATTTAGAAAGGAAAGAAAAATGGGTCATGGGAAAGTGGTAGATTTGGATACTGTATGCATTTTTTACACTATTTGCTGTATGGCATTGACTTATCATTCATTACATATTATGACTTTGTTTAGTATCCCTGATTCATGTGTACGTATACTGTATGGGACACTTGTGTTTATCTGTGGATTTTACCACATTATTACAGTGACACCTCACATCTGCACTTAATGCATACTCCAGTTCACAAATATATGTTATTTAGTAGGTTATACAGCAAACAAAATGTTCATGAATTGCTTTCACATGGGAAATGGAAGTTACTACAGTGAGGATCAAATGACTGCTCACAAAGCAAACACTCTAACTACTACACTATTGCAGTACTGCTCCTACTGAATGTATCTTGCTATTTACCTTCTTGTGCCATTTAAGCTAGAGTATGCGCAGTTAAAGAATGGGCAAACCCGCACAGCTATGGTTAAATTTAATCAGTTTGATAAAAAAAAAAATTGTAGTGTTATTTTCTCTAAGAAGGGACAGGTTTCACTTATTGCTGTGGATTTCTGCATGCATCTGCACATTTGACAGAAATCCTGGCATGTTTCTGTTGCTATGAGCATAGGGTTTTCCTGGAAAGTGAGACTTTGACCTTTGCAATGGCTATGGGTGTGTTTTGGCCTGCAGCATGTCACATTTGTACACTAACAGTCCCACTTTGGGTATTTGAAACGGTGGCAACCCCCTATATGAGCATTCTCGCTCATTGTAATTGCCGAACGGCAATTCTTGAGTACAGGGGGCATGTATATTGTGACAGCTGTGCTCTCAGACACACCCCCTGCACTTGTCCATGCTCTGCGTCTGTTTAGGAGCAGAAGCAGCGTACTTTCATAACTATGCATGGTGTGCTGCTCTTAAACGGTCGAGTTTACTGAATCCTGGGGACCAAAATGTCAACAAAGAAGAACTAAAAGACTATATAAACCAAGAACAGTTTGCCTTATTTTAGGACATTTCCCTTTAGTGCAGAGACTTGCAGATATATTAAAAGGAAGAGCAGGACTTGACATAATCCATGTTATACTGAATTGATATAACCTTGAAAGCAGTATTCAGTCAGCAATAATAAATACACTTTAGTATGAATACAGTTGTATGGGTGGCCACGGTGGTGCAGTGGTTAGCATTGTTGCCTCACAGCAAGAGGTTCTCCGGTTCGATTCTCAGCTGGGGTGCCTTCTGTGCGGAGTCTGCATGTCCTCCCTATGGTTGCGTGTGTTTCCTCCAGGTACTCTGGTTTCCTCCCACATCCCAAAGACATGCTGCAGGTGGAATGGACACTCTAAATTGGCCCTAGGTGTGTGTATGTGTGTGTGTGTGTGTGTGTGTGTGTGTGTGTGTGTGTGTGTGTGTGTGTGTGTGTGTGTGTGTGTGTGTGTGTGTGTGTGTGTGTGCCTTCTGTGGAAGGTTGGGTGCTGGGCTGGTAACTCAACACTGTAAAACTCCACTGCCAATCATGAGCAGACAGGTGATCCGCTGTGACGACCCCTAACTGGGAAAAGCCAAAAGAAGAAGAAAGAAGTATGAATCCAGTTGTATGGTGTCAGTCGGTCTGTTGTTTGCTATTTTATCACCCTTTATCAATAAACAGTTTTTAAATATAATACTTCACTTTCAAATCTTGCATCATTAGTTGTTAAATTACTTAATTTAATAAACTGTCCTTTTAAAACATTTTCTTTCATAAACCTTGGATGATGACTATCGATACTTACATGATTATTTACTAAAGTAGGTTTTCTGTAGATACTATCAAACTTTTGGGTGTTTTTATCCATTTCAATTTCAACATCCAGAAATGTAACAATATTACTCTGTTTTCCTTTTATGAAAGATAATAAATTTGTACTGATATTCAGGTCTAGAAGGAAATTAGATAATTCTTCCAGACTACCTTCCCAAATGGAAAACAAGTCATCTATGTATATCCTATTACATTATTCTAAAAAGTTTGTATGTACTTAGCTTTTCTACTTCTTCTTCCCACCAACCCATTACTAAATTTGCAAATGATAGCACCATTCTGGCCCCCATTGCAACACCACACTTTTGTTGATAATAAATACTATTAAGTGTACAAAAGTTATTATTTAATACTATCTCACCAAGGGTGCACATTAAATGTATATATGAATTAAGATAGTCAATTCCTATACATTGTACTATACAAGTATATAATGATATTACATCTAAAGTAAGCATTATTTTTTTGTGCAATAAAATTATATTTATGTAATAAATCTAATAGTAACCAAGAGTCTTTTAAAAGAATCTTGACTGCTGCACTACTGGATTTAAAATGGAGTCTAGAAATACAGAAATTGATTCAGTTTTACTAAAGTCTGCAGCAATAATAGGTCTAAAACAAAGTTAATTATTGCTGACATTATTTTTATGGATTTTAGGAATTACAGATAAATGGGCCAGCTTGGTATGTTCAACTTTTAAAAATTCAGTATAATAAGAGATTAGTCTGGTCTTGATGTAATTATTCTAATACTATTAAGTCTGCTTTTTTCTTAAACTCTGATTGATAACACTTATAGAGACTTGTTCATAATAATTTTCACCTTTCGACATATTGCTAAGGTTGCAAATGTAATCATCTGCGTTCATTAATACTATCCCACTGCCCTTGTCAGCTTTTATTACTCTAACTTTTCTTTTTCCCTAAGCTCTAATAATGCTTCTCTTTCACTAGATGTCAAATTGCAGAATTTTCTACTTATATGGCAATTAATAATACTTCTAATATCTTGCTCACATGTTTCTGAAAAGACTTGTAAAGTGTGATGTAATGTTGGGTTATTTATTTATTATTTATTTATTTATTTTACATTTGTTGACCGGGATAGTCCGACTGGATGCATGTCCGTTTTCAGCGGAGGCCCGGGGAGAAAAGCTCCAAGGGTAAGCAGATGCAGCATTACATAATACCAGCATTACATATTACAAACAGACTATTTACAGAGATTATATAAGTAAGCAAGTTAAACAAGTTCCACAGGTTACAGTTAATCCTGAGCACAAGTAAGGATTAAATTAAATTACACAGTAAACTGGTTAACAGATTTTTACACATTCTAGAGAGAGTTAGCCAGGCTTGATACATTGACATCGCCAGTTAAGTGACAAATGTTGTTTGAGTCTAGTTTTAAATTGACCTAAGGTGGAAAGTAAGGTAATATCAGCTGGAAGAGAGTTCCAGGATCTACTTACAGAGTTTGCAAAGAGAGAATCACCGGCTGTGTTATTAATTTTGCTAGTCTGAATTAGTAGTTTATTAGAGGATCGAAGCGGTCTAGGATTGTTATAGGGGTGATAATATTTTTAAGTGCAGGAGTATTGTCCGGATTATAGAGGATTTTATAGGCCATAATCAGTTGGTTATACTGGATTAGGCTGGGTAGTTCAAGCCACCCAAGCTGATTTAGATTGATGCAATGATGTGTCCTAAAAGGCAGCCCAGTGGCAAACCTGGCAATGTGGTTGTAGCAAATTGAGAGTTTGTTAAGGACAGTCTTGTTTAAATTCGAGAGTAGAGGGGATGCATACAGAAGGGTTGAAAGAAGGTGAGAGCGAGCTATGGCAATTTTAGCTGGAGGGGTTAGGAAGGCTTTTATTCTGTAAAGTGACCCTAGTTTTTTATTGATGGTTTTGATAGTTTGGTTAACATGTAGGTCAAATTTTAGATTATTGTCTATGATGACACCTAATAGTTTTGTAGATGGGTCAGAGGAGATTATTGTGCCATCATTCGATTTTATGGTAAAGGTGAAAGCGGTAGACCTACGTGTTGGTGAAAATAACAGCATTTTAGTTTTTTTGGGATTTAGGATCAGGCGATGTTCAGAAAGCCAGTTTTCTATTGTATTAAGGGTAGTCTGGGTAGCTGACCATAACTCTACTGGAGATGTGGCTGAGCAAATCACAGTAGAGTCATCAGCATATTGGATACAGCTGACTTTTGGGATGACAGTATAAAGGTCGTTAATGAAGCTGGAGAACAGCAAGAGCCCTAGTATAGAGCCTTGTGGTACTCCAAGGGTGTTAGGTAGAAGGTTAGAGAGTTTGTTCTGCCAGAGGACAGCCTGCTGTCAACCATTCAGGTAGGATTGAAACCATTGGAGGGCTCCAGTATCTAGACAGAATGTTTGCAGGGTGTGGATTAAAAGTTGGTGATCAATCATATCGAATGCCTTGGAAAGATCCAAAAAGAGGGCTGAGGATATATAATTATTGTTGCGATTATGGTTTATGGTGTTAGTAAAGGCTAGGAGGGCTGAAGCAGTGCTGTGATGAGGACAGAAGCCATGCTGAGTGTCTGCCATAAGGCAATTTTGGATTAGGTGGTGCATGAGTTGTCTATGAATACATTTTTCCATAATCTTTGCAAGTGGAGAGAGTATAGCTATTGGCCTATAATTGGAGAATTCAGTAGAGCTGCCTCCTTTGTGAAGTGGGATTACATAGGATATTTTCCAGATGGTGGGAATTTTAGCTTCTACTATGGTTCGATTGATTAGTATTGAGACGGGTAAGCAATAGCATCAGCTGATTTTGTAGGTACTCAGCAGGAGTTGATCAGCAGAAAGTGTAGTGGGTTTTAATTTTTGATCAAGGTACAGATAAGTGAAGTGGTGACTGGTTGGAAGCTGAATGCAAGTAGGTTTCTAGGGTGCTACTTTCAAGACCAGGGAGCTAGGAGGTAGTTGGCTAGCTAGGGCTTGAATTGTCTCAGTAAAGAATTGGTTAAAACTATCAGAAACATCTTCAGGGGTTTTATCAATAGTAGTAGCAGGGATTGGGGTTGAAGTTTGTCCAGGATGTAGTAGATTATTTAAACCTGCCCAAAACTTCTGAGGGTTATTTTGATTTACTGTCTGTAAATTACAGTAGTATTGTTTTTTGTCTTGTAAAATTGATTTTTTTGGTTTCATTCCTGGATTGCCTGTATTTAATGTGATCTTGAGGGTCTTTAGAAGAATGCCATAAAGCCCATGCTTTGTTTCTAAGGGTAATTTTGAGTTTAGACTCTATAGAAAGCCATGGTGCAGTTTTTGCCTTGGTTCTCTTTGAACGAACAGGTGCATGCAAATCAAGGATCTCAAGGAATTTGTTGTTAAATTATGCTACTGCTTCCTCTAAGGGGAGGTTGTTTTAGAATAGACCAATTACATGAGTTTAGTTCTTGTTGGAATTTGGCAGGGTCAAAGATTTTATTGTTTCTAACCTTTCTGAGTAAGGGTTGTTGGGAATTAATGGTTTTGTGCTTAATTACATATATGAGAAGGTGATCACTTAGGCCATTAAGGAGGGTACCAGAGGTGTACAGTTGGGAGTGACTGTTTATGAGTACCCAGTCAAGTATACTTTCTTTTTGGTTAGGTTTACCTATCCTGGTAGGGGTGGATATGATTTGTGTAAATGCATGCCGGTTAATATGGGTGGTTGGGGATTCTGAGAAACAGGTGCCCCAGTCTATGTTAAAGTCTCCAAGTAATAGGGTTTCTTGGGGGTAGTGACATGATAGCCAGTACAGGATATCTTCAAATGTAGATATATTGTTACCTGGGGGAATGTACATACAGATGATATTAATGCATTTATTTTTATTAAGTTGCAATTTGGTGGCAAGAATCTCTGAGTTATTAATCTGAGGAGGTTGTATTACATCTATGGTGACATTCAACTCAGATTTATAGAGTACAGCTACCCCACCCCTTCCTCGAAGCACGATCCAGCCTGTGTATGTTGTACCCAGGTGGTAACACTTCATTGTCTTTAGTGTTAGGTTTTAACCAGGTTTCAGATAAACAGAGAATCTCAGGGAAATGGACATCCAGAAGTGCATGCAATTCATGTACCTTGTTATTAATGCTTCTAATATTGAGATGACAGACTAGGAGAGAGTTAGTTGGCCTATTAATTGTAGGTTTGTAGCTTAGATTACAAGTAGAGGGGTATGTGTATCTGAAGTGAGTGGGCCAGGGTTGGGGTGAATATCACCACCAAGTATTAGGTTGAGTCTATACTTGGTGATGAACTTCAGGAATTTGTTTATTAGTTTGTGGTAGTGTTTGGGTCTAGAGCTAATGTGCCTGGGGTTGAGATGTTGATAGACTGAACAAGATGTTGGATAGGATCTGGTACTGTAAGTATGGTTGAAGGTGGAAGGATTTACAGCTGGGGTGATAGTATGGCCTTCTGGGACCTGAAATCCCATGAGAAACTAGTTTTCATACAAGATAAGGAGGTATGGTGTGAACAAGAGGGGTAGTAAAGAGGAGTATATCATTATCTGTGATTCAGCTAGTGAGTTAAGGAAATGTTTTACCTGGTAATGCAACACCAGAAGATAGAGTGGTGAGGTAAAGGTACTGGAAGGGGGATGGGAGAATGCCAGATGAAAGCTAATAGGTGCTACTAAAATGTAGGTAGTAGAATGGGGGTGGGTGGAATTATCCCAGATGAAAGCAGATAGGATCTAGAAAGTGGAGGAGTGGCTATAGTACTATAAATTTAGAGGTACTGGGGGCGGGATCGAATTGGGGGCAGGGAGGGGAGCAAAGAGAGCCCGAGCGTAGCAAGGGTGAATGTAGCGGGGCTATTGCAGTTTACAAGGTTTCCTAAGGTGTCCTAAAGCTATAAGGTAAGTATTATAGCTCTTAATGTAAGAGTCAATTTACTTCGGTTACAGGGGAAGGAGGCAACCACTCAAGTAGAAACAAAGAGCCCTATGGCTGACCAATATGGTGACCTGCTTAATTACAAAGTACTGTAAGTGAAAGCTTAACAAATGCTTTTTGTGTGTCTAACCTACTCTGTTTAAATGTTGAGAGAAACTGATTGCAGTCCTGTAGACACCGTTTTGTAGGGAACTGTAGAGTTCAACTAGGAAAAGAGAAAAGCAGAGATTCTAGGATAAGCATGAAGGCAACAACAGGCAGTTATTATATAATAATGCATTCAAAGGTTTGGTGGGGAGGTAAAGTAGCATACTTCAGAATGAACTGAGATTTATAGCTAAGAAACCTAAGCAAGAGAGCAATGCAGTAAATAAACACTTGCCAGATTTTAAAGATATACCAGAAAAACTAAATCAATTATTCACAATTGTACAACTGGAAAATTGCCAGTAAAAGCACTTCAGGTATAGCTAGCCCAAGTTATTCAAGTCATAAAAGCACTTCTTCAATGTGTGTGTGCAATTTAAACATTGAAAACCCCATGAAGCAAGAAGGAGTTCTGATTATACACTTTCTCTAGGTACAGGTTCAGTTTAAACACAAATATTACCACATAAATTCAGTAAAGTCACTAGCTACTTATAGATCCTCTGAAAAAAATAGAGCAGTCTGTGCAGAACCAGAATTTAGCAGCAGGTCATTCAGTTACACAAAAAACAGTAAAAGATCCATGCAATGAAGAAACTTACACTAAGTCACACCAGGTTAGCCAAGGGGGGAAGAGAGAGGGAAATCCTAAGCACCTAGATTTGAAAATGATGCCTGCTGGGCTATTGCAGTTTACAAGGTTTCCTAAGGTGTCCTAAAGCTATCAAGTAAGTATTACAGCTCTTAACGTAAGAGTCAATTTACTTCAGTTACAGGGGAAGGAGGCAACCATTCAAGTAGAAACAAAGAGCCCTATGGCTGACCAATTGACCTGCTTAATTGCAAAGCACTGTAAGTGAAAGCTTAACAAATGCTTTTTGTGTGTGTAACCTACTCTGTTTAAATGTTGAGAGAAACTGATTGCAGTCCTGTAGACACAGTTTTCTAGGGAACTGTAGAGTTCAATCTGTTTAAATGTTGAGAGAAACTGATTGCAGTCCTGTAGACACCATTTTGTAGGGAACTGTAGAGTTCAATCTGTTTAAATGTTGAGAGAAACTGATTGCAGTCCTGTAGACACCGTTTTGTAGGGAACTGTAGAGTTCAATCTGTTTAAATGTTGGGAGAAACTGATTGCAGTCCTGTAGACACCATTTTGTAGGGAACTGTAGAGTTCAATCTGTTTAAATGTTGAGAGAAACTGACTGCAGTCCTGTAGACACCATTTTGTAGGGAACTGCAGAGTTCAATCTGTTTAAATGTTGAGAGAAACTGATTGCAGTCCTGTAGACACCGTTTTGTAGGGAACTGTAGAGTTCAATCTGTTTAAATGTTGAGAGAAACTGATTGCAGTCCTGTAGACACCGTTTTGTATGGAACTGTAGAGTTCAATCTGTTTAAATGTTGAGAGAAACTGATTGCAGTCCTGTAGACACCGTTTTGTAGGGAACTGTAGAGTTCAATTTGTTTAAATGTTGAGAGAAACTGATTGCAGTCCTGTAGACACCGTTTTGTAGGGAACTGTAGAGTTCAAACTAAGTCACACCAGGTCAGCCAAGGGGGGAAGAGAGAGGGAAATCCTAAGCACCTAGATTTGAAAAATTATAAACACTTCTTTTTCTATTACACTGTGTAGAATTTTCAGTAAAATGTTTTACGTCATGTAAAATAATATGTAAGTTCAACTTATATACATATAACTTATGGGCTTTAATTACAATGACTGAATTAGCTCTATTTGAAGGAATAAAACTAAATCCTTTCTCAAGTACTTTCATATGTTCAGAATTTAATTGAAAGTTACTTAAATTAATGATGTGTTCTTTTCCCTTTGCTCCTGGCTTTCCCTTTTCATTTTCCCTTCAAATGACTGCAATTTCCTTTTAAATTCTTCTGTGTGATACTCTGAAAAGGGGAAGATGAAACTGTGTTAACTGTCTGACCAAAATAAGGCTCTTGCCCAGAAGCATTAATTGCTTCTGCATCATCTTGAAAATGTGGAATATTTTTTGTCAGATTCATCATTCAAAATGAAGTGCTTGATTATTTTTCGGCATTTCACTTAACACCACTGTATTTTGATTAACAAACTTTGTTTGTGTCTTTCGGCTTTGCCCGGTTAGGGGTCGCCACAGCGGAACTCCGGTCCGCTAATGATTGGCAGTTGATTTTTACGTACCAGCTTGCCAGGCCTGATGCACAACCTTCAATGAAGGTATGCCCATTCATGCATGTCTCCACGCAGAAGACACTCTAGGAGAATCGAACTGGACAGCGTCTTACTGTGAGCCAGCAATGCTACCGCAGCACCACCACCGCGGGTATTTTGATCAAGTTGTCCTTTTTAACATCTGTGCTTACTGAGTATCCAGTGCCTTTATCATACATTTCTGAATCTCTAAGTGTCTTTCTTTTTCTATAAATAATGGTCACAGCATGGCATTCAACATTTGCTGCTATACCATCGTAAACTTCAAGACAACTATTAAAATACATATGGTTTTTGATATCATTATTTAACTTCTTTACCTGTTCCTTAAGACAATCTGGTTTCATTTTGTAATCACATACCAAAGTCTTTAACACACTTATACCATCTTCATTAAAAAATATTAGCTATTTTTTTTGCATAAATGATCACTACATTTTATGCCATTTGAGAATTTATAAAACCTTAATGTCCACAGTATGCTGTGTTTATACTTATGTTATCTATCTTTTATAAACAGAATATTACCTATATAATTTATCCCTCACAAAGAGAAAAGCATCTATGTCATCTATCTGTCATAAATGGAATTGTACCAATGCCATCTATATGTCCTTAGCAGCATATCACTTATGTCATCTATGCTTTGTAAAGCAGAACAGAGTCTATGTAATTTGTCTGTCATAAACAGAATACTATGTATGTCATCTGTCTATTATAAACAGAATACCACATGCATCATCTATCTGTCATAAAAGAAATTGCAAGTATGCCATCTATCTCTTGTGAATGGAACAACATGTATGGCATTGGTCTGTCATAAACAGAACAGCTTGTATTCTATCTAGCTGTCATAAATTAAGTAGCATCTATGTTATCTGTCATAAACAGAATAAGGCCTATGTCATCTATTTCCCATAAATAGAACAGCATATATGTAATCTATCAGTGATAAACAGAACAGCATCAGTGTCACCTATCATAAAGAGAATGGCACCTGTGCCTTCTGTCTTTCATAATTGGACTATCACCTATGTCACCAATCTGTCATAAACCGAATGGCATTATATTTAAGTATTTATTTTATTTTATTTATCCTTTATTGACTGGGTTAGTCCCAATAGGCTTGTGGCCCTTATTCAGGGGAGACCCAAGGTGGTATTTATACTACTAGGGAAAATTTAACCATAGCATCAGGGAGCTTCCCCTACTCATAGGGTAGGGAGAAGAGTTTGTGTGTTACACAATGGACTTCCTGTTCCCATTCCAGGCATGGAGGCAGCCCAGAAGAACAGGAAGAAAACATGGCTGATTCAGCTTTTGCTGAAACTGAAATGAAAGCTGTTAAAAATGCAGTCAAAATGGTAGAATCACTACTAGAAGTTTTTCCGGATTATGTGGGTGTAGAAATAACAGTGATAGTGGAGGAAAAGGAAATTGTGAAGGAAAAGGAGACTGTAGCTGAAACAAAGATAGATTCAGAGGAAAACTTTCAAAGTAGATTTTTTGAAGAAGAGGCAGTTACCTTGGAAAAATCCATAATTACTACCCTCCAGTTGGGGGGGGGGGGTGCAGGATGATTATTTGGTAGAAATGTTAAACCAAAGTCAGCCAGAAAATGGAGTAGCAATTTCATGGAGTGACATCTTGGAAAAAACAGAAGAAGAAAAAGAAGAAGAAGGGACTGTTCCAGAAAAGGTTCCACAAACAAAAATGTATGCACAAACCATTGGAGAAGGAGCAAAGAAGAAAGAGGAAATAAAAGAAACAAAGAATAAGTTTATGGTATGTGTGAGCAGTAAAAAAAGAAAAAAGTTTGGAGAGGTATGAGGTTTGGGACTCTGTCATAGCACCTCTGGGTGTGAAAGCAAAAGAGGTAAGAGCATTCATTTTAATTAATAAAGTGACTTTTTGTGACTTGATATTTGAGACAGGACAGGCCATTGATATTTTTTGGGTATATATGAACAAAAGAAAAATATTTATCCATGGTCAGAATATGCGGTGCAGGCTTTTTACAGACAAACAAAAAAAAAAGAATAATGATCCAATTTAGAACTAAAGTTGAAGAAAAAGAAATAAAAGAACATTTGTTAACTATATGTAAAGAAGTAAAGGCCACTACAAAGATATATGATGAGAGAAGACTATGGTCTGGGGATGGGAATGTGGGGTAATACTGAAAATGAAGAATGATAATATTATGCGTGTACCTAGTACTATTAATGTTCATGGTAACAGGGGTTTAGGGAACTATAGGGGCCAAACAAAGACTTATTATTTTTGTGGAAAAATTATAATTTCATGAGTGAACATAATAAAAAAATGTTGTTTATGTGGTAAAACAAGGCACAATGCAAATAATGTGATTTAAAGTTTTTAAAAATGCGGTAATAGTGGTCATTCATTGCTAGAATATGAAATGAATGTGCAAGGAAATGAAAATGAAGTTATACAGGAGAAAGAGATCAAAGAATGTGTTATACAAGTAAATGTAAAAAAAAAAAAGATGTGACTGATAAAGAGGTTGTACATGAAGTTAAAGAAAGTAACAAGGAAAAAGAAACAGAGGGGTCACATGAGGAGCTAACTGGCATACAGTAAGAAATAAAAAGAATTTGATAGGGAAAAGAGTTAAAGAAAGAAGAAGAAAATTCAAAAATATAATGCTTAGAGAAAATAAGAAAGGAAAGAGATACAATTTTATTATATTAACTGTTCTTAAAAAAAATCGTAAGAGGATAATAGATATATCACAGTGGTGTGCTGCAGCAGATGCACATTATTGTTTTAGAAGTTATCAAATTATTAACAAAGGAAGAAAGAATATAAACTGAAAAACTTTGGAATGGGGTGCTAGTTTGGAACATGGGGAAAGAAACCTCTTCAGGCATATGTATATTATGTCAAGAAAGCATTAAAATGTTAGGCGTAACCATAGTGGAATTAGGACAAATTACAATAACAGACGTGAGATGGAAAAATATATGTATAGAATTATAGCTTTATATGCATACGTAACAAAAAAAGAGAAAGAAATGATGTTTAAAAATATTCTTGAATTTGTTTGTGTAAATAAGGACATTATAGTGGTAGGTGATTTTAACTGTAACTTAAGAAAAAATAAGAGCAATTATGATGTTAAAATGGTTAAAGAAATTATGAAAAGTGGAAAGTTAAGTGTATGGGAGAATAATCACTGGAATTACAAAAGGAATTATATTAGAACATAAATTGATTATTTTTAAATATCTGATAGTTTAAAAATTAAAAAAATTAAGTATGCTCGATTTTCAGATCATGTGGCTATATGGGTTAAAGTAGAGGAACATGAAGACTATATAAGAAAAGGAAAAGGAATAAAGAGAATGAAAAGGAATTAGATACAGAAGAGAAAAAAGAACTTACATAATTATGGACAAATCATATAAATATGAGTGTTTTTTGAAAATTGGACTGTTTAGTGGGTTAATTTTAAAGAGAAATATAAAAATGCATTTTTAGAATGTATAAGGAAGAAAAGAAAAAAGAAAAGGAGAAATATAAGATATTAAGTGAAGAAATATTTAGAGACTTATTAGAGAAGAAAAACTCCTTTTATGATAAAGAAAGATAAATGTAAAAAATTCATCAAATTAAAATTAACAAATTGTTATATAAACAAAAAATATTCTTTGCAAGGAAAAAAGCGGTAGCACCATATTTGAGTAAAATAATAAAAGAAGAAAAATAAGAGAATTAAAGAATAAATAAGGTAAGCTAATAAGACAGCAAAAGAGAATATATAATTTATTATATATAATTAAAAAATATGTACTGGAATTATTTGTTAAAAAGAGGAGGTAATAACACATTTATAAAGGTGAAAAATGAAATAAAGATAATGAGTATTTAGAGAAAAAAATAACTATGAAAGAATTAAATGAAATTCTAAAAGATAAGCCCTAAGGCAAAACAGCTTCCCCAATACACTAATCATAGGTGACCCAATAGTGAGGCACACTGATGTCCCACTCACTAGGTTGAATAAGGAGAAGGTAACAGTCAGCTGTCTGTTGGGTGCCAGGATCTGGCACATAACACATGCACTCAGGTCACTCCACAACAAGTACAAGTATGATTCTGTCACTGTCCATGTGGGTGTGAATGACCTGAGATGCTCCTCCCTGGACTACATGAAAAGAGACATGGAGGAGCTCTTGGATTATGTGGCCCAGGCAGGTATGACCCTAGCCCTGAGCAGCATCCTACCATTGCCCAGAATGATACCACAGTACAAGCAGAAAATGATTGACTTCAACAATTGCTTAAGTTTCTGGTATCATTCTAAGGGGATCCAGTATCTGTCTGCTTGGGATGACATGATTGACAGACCTCGATGCTTTGCCAGAGATAGCCTGCACCTGTCACCCGTAGGTTTCCGGATACTGGCTAAGGCTTTTGCCACTCCTATAGTACCTTTTTTAGGTGGTGTTCCAAAGACCAAAGTGCCATTGTAACAGCTATAAATAAAGGCAATCTGAGGGTCATGCTGCTCAATGCTAGAAATCTAAATCTCAAGATGCACTCGCTCAAAGCACTCCTCAAAATGGAGAACATCGACATTTGTGCTGTAACAGAGACCTGGTTTAAAGGAGCAGAAAGTACCCCTGCACTACCAGGCTATAACTCATTCCACACTTTTCGGCCCCAGAACATGGACCAAAGCTCCAAAGGTGGTGGTGTCTCCATATTCATAAAGGATATGCACACCTCCAGACTAGTAGCCCAGTATAATGCATCGAAGATACTTCAGGTACAACTAACAGTGGGTAAGATGGTGATTCAGGTTATAGCCTGCTATAGGTCCCCAACCATGTCCCAAAACTCTCACTCCATGTTCCTAAGCACCCTGGAAACTATTAGGGTCCAACCCAACACTCTCATACTGGGTGACTTCATCTACCCCTCCATCAACTGGGAAAACCACTGATGCACCAATACACTTGCCCAACTCTTCCTGGAATTTCTTAATTCCAATGTGCTGGACCAGGTCATTCTTACCCCCACTAGAGGTAGCAACATCCTTGACCTGGTTATTACTGACATGGGCAACTGCTGCTCAACACCAGTAGTCAATTCCTCCCTGGTTAGATCCGACCACAAATTAATAACCATGGAAATCCACATCTCACCCACACCACTAGCAAAGGTAACCACCATGAAAAACTTCTCCAAACCTGACTTTGCACTCCTAAAAACTGAGGTGCCTAACTTCACAGCACCCATGCAAATGCAAAATAGGTGCATGACCACCGAATCATACACCAATGCACTGTACAAACACGTACATAAATGCATGGAACTAGCCATGCCCAACAGAACCAAGATGCTCTCCTCCAAAAAAAGGGAGCCAACCTGGTAGTCCTCTGCCAATAACAAACTCTACAACAGAAGGAAGAAACTGTTGCAGAAAAAGGTGAAGTCCCAAGACTGGAAAAGCTCCCTTATTAGCCTCAACAAAAAGTTGAGATCCCTCATCAAAACCTCTAAAGCTAGCTATGAAGGCAGAATTGCAGCAGACATTAAAAACAACCACAAAGCCTTCTACAGTTATATCAAGAATCTCCATGGCAATACCCAGATTTGTTCTGAGTTACTGCACAATGGTACCTCCTATACTGAGCCAACAGATATTGCCAACATACTGGCTGACAGATTCAGTGCCAACTTTACCCCTCCCCCCCCAAAGGACCAATCACAATACCTGAAGAATGCCAGGTAACCAGCACTACTGCAGCACAGGTTAAAGCTGCATTGTCCAAAGCCAATAATACAGCCTCCATGGGACCAGACAATATCCCTGACTGTGTTCTACATGGACTACAAAGTGAACTGGCACCATGCCTCTGTGCCCTGTTCAATCACAGCTTCACCTTAGGCTTTATCCCTACAGAATGGCACACTGCTACAGTCATCCCTCTCCATAAAGGGGGAGTGATTACAGACCTTGGGAATTATCGTCCCATTAGCCTGATGAGTCTGATATGTAAGGCTATGGAGCACATCATCATGGTCCTAATTAACAAGTATATAGGGAATCTCCAAACTCTGGATCTCATGCAATTTGATTTTGTGAAAGGTAGATCATGCCTGCTCAACCTGGTTGACTTCTTTGAGTCAGTCACCAGAGCTGTGGATGACAGCAAGGCAGTTCATCCAGCCTACCTTGATCTGGCCAAGGCCTTTGATACCATTCCCCACTCAGGAATTATTGATAGACTCACCAAACTAGGCATCAACCCCTATATCAATAGGTGGGTTGCAAATTAGCTCACAGATAGAACCCACAGTGTGAAAGTAGCAGACTCCAAGTCAGACTGCTGACCAGTCACTAGTGGAGTCCCACAGGGATCAGTCCTGGGTCCTCTCCTGTTTGGCATCTACTTCTCAGAAGTCCAGGCCAACATGGATGGACTCTGGCTGACCAAGTTCACCGATGATTGCAAGTTGGGAGCCATTAACTCCCCAAGTGATATAGACATTCTACAGAGAAGCCTCACTGAGACCAACGACTGGTGTTGAAACCATGGCCTTAAGCTTAATGCCAAAAAAACTGTCATCATTCCCTTTGAGAAAAACTCAGTTCCCACTAATTACCACATTGATAGTAGCCCACTGAACACTGAAGGTGTTATAAGAGATCTGGGGACACAGGTTGACAGCAACCTCTCCTTCAACCACCACATTGCCACTGTGGTCAGAAAGTCCTTCTATGTGGCACATCTTATTACCAAGGGTTTTGCATCCAGGAAGAAAGAGGTCATCATGTCTCTCTACTCTTCCCTCATTAGACCAATCATTGAGTATAATGCCCCATTTGGCATGTACCTCACTAAACACCTGCAACAGCTTGAAAAGCCACAAAAGTACCTCACAAAGAGGATCCTGGGCCTTAAACACGTGGCCAGACTAAAAAAACTCCAGCTTTACTCTGTCTCATATCATCTATTAAGAAGCGCTCTCTGCTTGACTTACAAAGCCATGTCTGACCCAGCCCTGTTAGAAATGTTACACCTAAAGAAATCCCAATCCCTCCGCACCACATGCTCCAGGGACCTCAACCTCATTACCATAATCAACAGAACATGCTGGAGGGACAGGTTCATAACCCAGAGACTGCCCATGCTCTGGAATAGACTTCCCATACATGTCAAGCAGAGCACCTCACTGGCCCTTTTCAAGAGAAATCTTGATGAGTGGATGAGAAATAGAAAGTTCATCCCTGGGGATCACTCCAGTGGCTCTACTTGATAGAGGCACCAGGAACTAAAGGCGGCATGATGCCAGGGCACTTCTATGGGCTAGGCTTGTAAAGGCTCCAGGGCAGTTGGCCTAGTACACACCTATGAACCTATATTAACTTGAATTCTGCAACAGGACAAGATGGAATTGAATATGGTATGTGTAAAGAAATGAAAGAGTGGCAAATAATTTTTATAGAAGTTATGATTGTATGGTTAGAAACTGGAATTAAAGAGAGATATGTACAGGAATTATAAAATTTATACTTAAAGAAGGAAATAAAGATAAGATAAAAAATGGATACCTATAATATTGAATAGTACATAGACGTGGTGGTACGGCGGTAGCATTGTTACCTCACAGCAAGAGGTTCTCCCGTTCGATTCTAGGCGTGGCTTGGGTGTGCCTTCTGTGTGGAGTCTGCATGTCCTCCCTGCAGTTGGGTAGTGTTCGAAAGACATGCATGCGTAAATGGGCGTGCCTTCTTTGAAGGTTGGACGTCGAGCTGGCACCTCAGCATTTCGTAAAAATCTACTGCCAATCATTAGTGGACCAGAGTTCTGCTGTGGCGACCCCCTTACCGGGAAAAAGCCAAAAAGACAAACAAAACTGATTATAACATTTTTATGAGAATAATAAAAAGGTTACAAAATGAATATAATATATAACCAAAATGTATTTAGAAAAAAGGTAAATGAAGTCAAGAGTTATTATGGATAATAATAGAAATAATTGATGGTATTTTAAATAAAATGTAGAACTGAAGGTTATAATAGGGGATGTAAGTAAAGCCTATGATAATATGCAATATAAGTCATTATGGGGAATTTTGCAGGCATATAATGTAAGCAAAAATATTACAAATAATAAAATGTTTATGAAAGGAGCTATGTGAAACTAAATGTAAATAGCTGGACTGGGGAAGAAATAAAAATATAATGTGGTATAAAGCTGGGCTGTCCAGCTAGTACTGCAATTTTCTCATTAGTGATTAATGTAATAGTGAAGGAATTTAATACAATGTCAAGAATTGGTGGATACAAAATAATAAAGGAAGTAAACTGCCAATATTGTATAATTATGTGGATGATATTGTACTAATTGTTAAAAATAAAGTATGGATGGGAGAAATAAATGAAAAAAAAGTATAAATAAAAAATGGTTTAAGAATAGATAAACAGAAAAGTACAGGATTTGGTTTTAAAGGTATAATAGGAAGTATTAAATTTAATGAAAAATATATAGATATAGTAGGAATAATATTTGGGAGGACTAAATACAGGCAACAACAACTGGATAATATATTCAAAGAAATAAAAGATATGGTTAATTTTTGGAAATTATAAGATTTTCATATAGAAAAAAGCACACTTTTTGAACACCATGGTAACTGGAAAAATGCTTATGTTGTTAATATCTATATGATTCCTATTAAGCATGAAAAGGAATTCATGATGATTGTATTTTCTTTGATATGGGGCTCTAGACTGAATCCAGTCAAGAAATGGATTATATACATGAAGGAAGAGCAAGGAGGCTTGGCTTTAATAAATCCAATAGTATATGCTGCATCTTTAATTTTATATAAGGTATTAAAAGAAAGTATGAAGGAAAATAAAAACTTGATAGAAATGATATTATATTACAAATATGAAGAATTGTGGAAAGGAATGGGAGTTAAAAAAAGAAGTATAAGCATTGTGAATGAAGAAATGAAAGAATACCAAAACAAAATTCTGTTATGGAAAATGAAAAAGAATATATGTGAGAAAAATAGAAAGGAATGTAATTAAATATTAAGAAATAATTTTATTCCATTGATCCATGGAAAGGTTTAGAAACAGATAAGAAAAAGCCATAATGATGAGGTATAATAACTATAAAAAATTAAATAATGTAATGATTTTCATGGATATTATCTGTTAGAAAATTCCTGCTTAAGGTAAATATGCCATACAAAAAACAAGATAGAATATGTAACAAATATGGAGAAATTAAGACTACTGAGCATGTGATTTTGAAATGTGAAAGAGTTAATATTTTCTGGAAAGAAATGTGTAAACATAATAATGTGAAATGTATGTTGAAATTTGAGCAAATAAATATTGACATAATAGACTTTGGTTATTATGGAGCACAAAAACAGGAAGAAGTAAAAAAAAGAGACAGAGTAATATTTTATGTTTCATGGACTATATGGAATGAGAGACTGAATGAAATCAAATACAATGGAAAATGGATTTGACAAAGATTCAAGAGAAAATAGTGTTCTGGTTATGGATAAAATGTGGGGGGGATGCTTAAATTGAAGTTTATAATGTAGGGAGATTTGTAGAGTTATAAATATATAAATAATATGGAATGTATACATCAATAAATACCCCTACTCATAGTTTATAGGGATGCTGTTTGTGATTGCACTTCCTGCTTCCAGTCTGAGTGCAGAGGTGGCTTAGAGAGGCAGGAAGAAATGGAGTATCAAAAAGAGGTGGTCTGCGAAGGAGATCATGTTGATGGAAAGGAGGTTGATTTGAAAGAGAAGGAGTCTGAGCCTTCATAAAATGATGTTATGCTGGACAGAAATGGAAGAGAGAAGTGGTCAGCAAATAGGGAATCTGAGCAGAGTGTTGAGGTAAAAATGAATGCACCTATACAAGATTCTGAAATGTTTTTTCAGGAAAGGTTGTTCAAGATGGATCTCAGGGTGGATATATGATTACAACCCTCCAATTGGGAGGGTTGCAGGATATTTATCTGAGGGATTTGCTGAGTCAGACCGAAATGGAGAGTGAGGTAGCAGCTTCCTGAGGTGATATTATGGACAAAATACAAAAAGAGAATATTGTGACAGAACAGACGTTGTATGTAGACACAGTGAAAGAAGAGAAAAGATGAGCAGAATTGATAAGAGAGACAAGGAAGACATTTGTGATAAGACTGAGCAGTAAAGAAGAAAAATAACTTGAAAGGTATGAGTTTGGGGCAACATAATTGTACCTTTGAGTATGTCTCCTAAGAAGGAAAGAGCCTTTATAAATATTAAAAAAGATACATACTGTGACATTCTGTATGAGACAGGACAATACATCAAGAAATATTTATAATAATTTGAAATTAAGAGAAATTGTAATCCATAGAACTTATATGTAGTACAAACATTTAACAGAGAGACAAAAAAGATAATTTTTGTACAGATTTGAGCAGAAGCTGAAAAGAAGTGGTAAAATACTTTTTAAAGACTTTATATACAGATGTTATGGAAGTTACAAAAATTATGATGATAGGGGTATGTGGATTGGGGGTTGGGAATGTAGTATAATTTTGGAAATGGAAAATGAAAAATTATACATATTGCAAGCATGATAAATGTAGAAGGAAATAGGGGCTTTGTTAAATATAGGGGATATCAAAAACATGTTTTTTATGTAGAAAAGATGATCATTTAATTAGTAATTGTGATAAAAAAGTGTTTTATCTGTGGCAAATTCAGACATGAAGCTAAGAAATATGATATATGATATGATATGATATGATATGTAGAAAATGTGGAAAACACCCATGGGTGGGTTGTGAAGATAACATGAAGGTAAAGAACAAGAGCAAAAGCAGGAAATGTGAACATAATATAGAAGGAAATTTAGAAACTGAACTCAGAACCAGTTATAGTACAAGAAAATAATAAAGAGGAGAAAATAGTTTGAGAAAAATGAAAATAATGAATTGAAAGGGATGATACAAGAGACAAGTGAAGATGAATATATACAAACTGGAGAATGGTTAAAGGAAAAAAATAATTCTATACAGAAAAGGGTAAAATATAGAAAAAGGAAGTTTAAAAGTGAAAGAAAATAAAAAAGGGAAAGGGTAGAAGTAGAAAGGGATAAAAATTTATATAGGAAGAAAGGTGAAAATCCTAGCTATAAATGTTAACAGTATAAAGAATATTAAAAGAAGATTAGATATATTAGAAGGTTTACTTTTAAATTGTCGAGGGAAGTTTCGGTGACCATGGGTTGTCAAATGACATTTGGCTGACCTGTGTTACTGATCCTTCCTTTGTGCGAGTTCCGTTTAAGTGAATGCTCAGTGCATTCACAAAGATGAGGTCGGTCATTGAACAAAAGATCATGGTATAGTGAGGATCAGGAAATGTACCCTTTTCCCCACTGTAGTGCGATTTTGGAGTTAGAATATATATTTTGCAGGGGGGGGGCACAGCCCCTCACAGGGGGTGCAGGGGGGCTGGCCCACCGGCAAAATCCTTATTTAAATCTGGTGCAGTGTAGGACTGCATTCTGCTAATGTCGAGTAAGGTCAGATTTGCATTTTAATATGCAGATTCAACATTTTGCA